>NW_007739117.1:17226-24236 GCF_000696425.1 Galeopterus variegatus | reverse complement strand
TCACATACTGTCATTTTGGCCCCTCTAAACTATCTATTCCAACAATACGTGCTGAATTTACACCTGTTTAAGGAATAGATACATAACCTGGAACCTTGTACATGTATCTAATCTTCTATTTAACAGGAAGATCCTAAGGTTTCTAATTAGTTTTACTGTGTAAATTAGTAACATTCAAATACCAGGAGTAATGGCCTGTGTGTATTGGCAAAATATTTATAATCCGTTTAGATGCTGATGGCATTAATGAGAAATATTACATTTCCACAGTCATTAGACCATAAAAATTCTAGTCAGCCCATTTGCTCTCATACCTACTCTCATTCCCTATTCAAAGAAGGGAAAAGATAGAACTTTCATGAACTCATCTCCAGCCCCAGTCACTCTTACTTTGCTCCAGCCCTGCTGGTCTCTCATGGTACCTTGAATATGACAAGAACATGTTGGCTTCATGGTCTTTGCATTTGTTCTTCTCTCAGCTAGGATATCCTCTTGGTTTGCTCTTCATCTTTCATAGTTCGTTGTCTATGAAAAGCTTTTCTGTTTAGTAGCAATGGTGGGCATGCGCATTACTATTCATTATGGTAAAAGAAAATACTAGCTACCTACTTTTGCATTCCCCCAAAGCAAAACTTGAAACAATTATTTGTTTATTCAGAAGGGGGCCTCAGAAAATATCAGTAGGAAAGTGTGAAAATGAGACAGGGAAGGGACGTCAGCCAATAAAAGGTGGGTTACAAAGCTAGTTACCACTGCAGGCAACTGCAGTTTAACCCCACTTGGTAACACTGGGCAAAGTTATCCCACACGAGAACTGAGAAAGCTGGGGTGTTTATTCCTTTGGTTGAGGGCTACTTTCATCACTTCTACCCAGGAAGAGCAGCCTCTGGAA
This sequence comes from Galeopterus variegatus, assembly GCF_000696425.1. NCBI lineage: Eukaryota > Metazoa > Chordata > Mammalia > Dermoptera > Cynocephalidae > Galeopterus > Galeopterus variegatus. The sequence goes on along the minus strand of NW_007739117.1, from coordinate 23,344 downwards.
CCCAGAGAAAGCCTCCGACAGGGAGGAGTAGCTGCTGGCACCAGAATCAGATCAATGTGCAAAAAGTGCCAAGGGTCATATGGGCGGGACGCAGACAGGATCTGCCAGGGTGCCACTGGGAACTTTTTTTTTCCAAATTCAAAAGTGATTATTTATTCAAAATGAGCAAAGAATTGTAAGCACTTTTTTTTTATTTTTATGTTTTTAATTGACACATAGTAATAGCATTTATTATGGGGTGAAGTGTAATGTTTTGATATATGCATACAATGTGTAATAATCAAACTAGAGTAATCAGCACATCCATTATCTCAGACATTTATCATTTCTTTCTGATGAGAACATTCAAATCCTCTTTTTTTGCTCTATTGAAATACACAATGTATTTTTGTTAAAGTCACCCTACTTTGTAATGAAACACTAGAACCTATTCCTCCTATCTAACTTCGACTTCGTACCTGTAGGAACTATTGCTTAAATATTATGCAAGTTTAAAGCACTAGTGATTATGTATATTTGGTAGAAAAAGTCAAGACATCCTGGAAGAGCTGTCATTTGATATGAGTTCTAATAGATGCTTTGACTTTTCATCAGTAACCATAACTTAAAGCAGGCAAAGAGACTACAAAGTGGCTTTTCAGACAGAACAAACAGGATGAACAATATAAAGAAGGCAGGAAAACAGGGGCACTCTGGAAACACGTGGGAAGAATTGCTCATCACTCGCAGATATGACAAACTGTAGATACTGAAGTAGGGGAAACTTTTTATTTATTATAAGAAGATTCTAAACATATTGAGGGAATTAATTAGGCAAAGTAGCATAAATAAAGGCAATGAAATGAGGGTAAAAATATGAAGAAATATTTCACTAAAGAGGATAAACAAATGACATATTTACACATGAAAGGTTGTTCAACTTCACTAGCCATTAGGGAAATGCACATTGAGACCATGATGAGATATCCCCACGTACCTATTAGAACAGCTAAAATTTTAAAATAATGATAATACTAAATGCTCATAAAGATGTCGAGAAACTAAATCCCTCATACATTGATGGTGGGAATGTAAAATGGTACAGTCACTATGGAAAACTGTTTGGTAATTTCTTTAAAAACTGAACATATACTTACCGTACAACTCCATAACTGCATTCCTGGTATCACTGAGCAATGGCTCGCTGCCCGTCACACATAGAAGGCAATACTATGGCACCGGATTTTGAGAAAAGAAAAGGCTTCATTGCAAGGTCGACAGGCTAGGGGGCAGGAGGCGAGTCTCAAATCTGTCTCCCCAATCTAGTGTCTTGGCATGTTTTAAAAGGTCAGGTGGCAAGAAAGTTTTGATTTAGAAGAGCTTGATTGGTCAGCACATGAGCTCTTCCTTGATGTAAGACCTCTCACTTTGGATTGGCTCCTAAGCTTAAGTTTCCAGGCTTTTAGTTTCACTGACCAGGAATTTTGTTCCTGTAGTGCTTAAGGTCAAGACCTCCTACCCTGCACAAGCTCGGTGGGTTTCCTACTAAACAATATGCTAGTTCAAAAAAGTGGGGCCGGTTGAAACCCCTTATGCAGTTTCACTCTATGTTTATTTCAGAGAAATATAAATTATGTTGCACAGAAATCTATACATGATTGTTCATTGCAGCTTTATTTGTCATATTCAAAAGCCAGGAACAATCAAAATATCCCTTCATAAGTTAAACTGCTACATGGTTAAACAAACATGGTTAAACAAACTGCTACATCATACAGTGGAATATTCCTCAGCAATAAAAAGGAGTAAACTATTGATACAAGGAAAAACTTGGATAGTTCTCAAGGGCATTATGCTAAATATATATATAAAATGCTAAATATACATATATATTTATATATATATACACATACAGTATATGACCATTCAGATTTTATATATATATATAAAGCCAATCTGAATGGTCCTATACTGTATGATTCCATCTTTATAACATTCTCAAAAAGGCAAAATTATAGAGATGGAAAACAGATTATTAGCTACCAGGTGTTGAGAGTGATGGAGTGGGAGGTGAGTATGGCTATAAATGGACAGCACAAGAGAGATCTTTTTGGTAATGCAGTGGTTCTGTGTCTGTGAGGCAAGTCATTACAGGAACATACCCAGGTAATTAAAATGACCTAGAACTATGCATACACTGTACCGAAGTCTATTTTCAAGTTTTGCTATTGTAATATAATTATGTAAAATGTAACCATTTAAAGAAACTGGGTGAAGGCTACACTAGACCTCTCTACCGTCTTTGCAACTTTCTGCAAATTTATAATTTTCCAAATAAAGGCTTTAAAAAATACTAAGGCTCACACAACGAGATCTAAAAGTGAAAGCTGGGACATAACTGTAAATTTTCTACTCTCAATACTGAATAGGAAGAAGGGTTCCAAACGTGCACCTGAGAAGTGTAGAGTGAGCTGAATCTTCACAAAGCACATGTGAGCAGCACCAGATCAAGAAACAGAACCACATGCAATGCCTGCTTGTCCTTATCCCCACTCAAGGGTTACTACTATCCTTACTTCTTTACTTCTTTTTATATTTATATATATATTTATTTATTTATTATATTTTATTTTATTATTATTATATATATACTGTAATTTCTCTATTTATCTCTACAAAAATCATCATTTTTAATGGCCCTTTACCAATGTCTTACTAGTCTCCCCTTCCTTTTTTCCTTTCCCACCTCTTGTGGCCTCAGTTCTGTTCTCTCCTTTTGAAAGTTCAAGGAATTATTGTCATTGGTGTATCTTTCTTTAATTTATATTTCTGTTTATTTGTTTATTTTATTTTATTTTTATTTTTTTAGCTGCCACTTATGAGTGAGGACATGCAGTATTTTTTTTTCCTCTAAGTACATCTATATTTCTGTGAATGGCAGACTTTCATTCCTTTTTATGGTAGAGTAGTATTATACACACACACACACATACACACACACAAACACCCCACATTTTCCTTGTCCAGTTGTTCACCAATGGAGAGTTAGCTATTGTAAATAGAGCTGTGATGAACATGGGAGTGCACTATCCCTTTGACATGATGATTTCCATTCCTTTGGGTAAACACCCAGAAGTGGGATTGCTGGATCGTATGGTAGTTCTATCTGTAGTTGTTTAAGGAACCTCCATACTGTTTTCCATAATGGCTGCACTAATTTACAGTCCCACCAACAGCATATGAGGGTTCCCCTTCCTCTGCATCCTCACCAGCATTTGTTAGTTTGTGTCATCTTGGTAATGGCCAGTCCAACTGGCATGAGATGATATGTTAATGTGGTTTCGACTTGCATTTCCCTGATGCTAAGTGATGTTGAGCATTTTTTCATGTGACTGTTGGCCATTTGTACATCTTCTTTTGAGAAATGCCTATTCAGCTCCTTTGCCCATTTTTTAATGGGATTACTTGGGGTTTTTTTACTGTTAAGCTGTTTGAGTTCCTCGTACCTTCTGGACATTAATCCCTTGTTGGATGCATAGTTTGAGAATATTTTCTCCCATTCTGTAGGTTGTCTGTTCAGTCTGTTAAATGTTTCTTTTGCCATATCTTTAGTATGATATAATCCCATTTGTTTCTATTTTTTCTTTTGTTGACTATGCTTTTGGGGTCTATTTCCTGAAGTGTTTCCCCTATATTTTCTTTTGGAAGTTTTATAGATTCAGGTCTTATGTATCTAAGTCTTCAATCCATTTTGAGTTGAGTTTGGTATATGGCAAGAGATACAGGTCTAGTTTCATTCTTCTACATATGGGTGTCAAGTTTTCTCAGCACCTCTTATGGAAAAGACAGTCCTTTCTCCAGTGTATCCTTCTGTCGCCCTTGTCAAATGTCAATTGGCTGTAAGTATGCAGGTTGATTTCTGGGTTCTCAGTTCTGTTCCACTGGTCTGAGTGTGTTTTTCTGCTAGTACTATGCTGTTTTGGTCACTATAGCTTTGTAGTATAATTCGAGGTCAGATAGTGTAAAGCCTCCAGCTTTATTTATTTATTTATTTTCTATTCAGGATTGCTTTGGCTATTCATTGTCCTTTGTTGTTCTATATGAATGTTATATTGTTTTTTTTATATTTCTGTGGAGAATGCCATTAGTATTTTGATAGGCATTGCATTAAATCTGTAGATCACTTTGGGTAGTACAAACATTTTCACAATGTTAATTCTTTCAATCTAGGAGCATGGAATGTCTTTCTATATTTTTGTGTCCTCTTTAATTTCTTTCAGCAGTGATTTGTAGTTCTCATTGTATAGTTCTTTCACCTCCTTGGTTAAATTGATTCCCAGGTATTTTATTATTTTGGTGACTATGGTAAATGGGCTTGCTTTCTTCATTTCTTTTTCTGCTAGTTTGTTATTGGAGCATAAAAATTATTTTGTGTCCTGCAACTTTACTGAAGACATTTAAGCTCTAAGAGTTTTTTGGTAGAGTCTTTGGGTTTTTCTATATATAGCATCATGTTATCTGCAAACAGGGACAATTTTGACTTTGTCTTTTCCAATCTGGACACCCTTTATTTCTTTCCCCTGCTGATTGCTCTGGCTAGTACTTCTAATGCTGTGTTAAATAGGAGTGGTGAGAGTGAGCATCCAACAAGGGATTAATATCCAGAATATACAAGGGACTCAAACAGCTTAACAGTAATCTAAAAAAAAGTAATCCTATTAAAAATTGGGCAAAGGAGCTGAATAGGCATTTCTCAAAATAAAATATATGAATGGCCAACAGTCACATGAGAAAATGAAAAATGCTGGTGAGGATGCAGAGGAAGGCAAACCCTTGTATGCTGTAGGTTTCCATTTGTATGGTGTATCTTTTTCCATCCCTTCACTGTTAGTCTGTGTGCATCTTTACAGGTGATGTGAGTCTCTTGAAGACAGCATATTGTTGGTTCTAGCTTTTTAATCCCACCAGTTAGTCTGTGTCTTTTGAGCGAGGAGTTTAATCCATTTACATTTAGGGCTGTTATTGAAAGGTATTGTCTTAGTCCTGGCATTTGATCAATTTTCATTTAGATGTTTTAAATATCTTTTGTTTCTTTCTTCCCCTTTTATTGTTTGTCTTTGAAGTTTGTTGGTTTTTTGAGGTGGTAAGTTTCAATTTACTTCTCTTTCTCATTTGCACTTTTGTTCTATCAGTGTGTTTTGTTCTTTCCTGTGTATTTGTGGCAGTGATTATCATTTTTTGGATTTCAGATGCAGGACCCCATTGAAGATTTTGTTCAGGGCTGGTCCTGTGGTGGTGAGCTCCCACAGTTTTTGTTTGTCTGGGAAATACACTATCTCTCCCTCATTTCTGAAGGATAGCCTTGCTGGCTATAGTATTCTTGGCTAGCAGGGTTTTTTTTTTTTTTTTTTTTCTTTTCTTTTAGGATTTTGAATATATCATCCCATTCTCTCCTGGCCTATACCATTTCTGTTGAGAAATCTGCTGTTAATCTGATGGGACTCCAATATAGGTGACTTGACACTTTTCCCTTGCTGTTTTTAGGATTCTCTGTCTTTGAGTTGTGCTAGTTTGACTATAAGAGGGGACATTTTTGGATTGAATCTCTTTGTAGATCTTTGAGCCTCCTGAAATTGAAGGTCTGTGTCTTTCCCTATACCTGGGAAGTTTTCCTCCCTTATTTTGTTGAGTATGTTTCAATGCCTTTTCCTTTCTCTCCCCCCTCTGGGACAGCCATGATTTGGATGTTTGTGCTCTTAAGGTTATCTGCTATCTCTCTTAGATTTTCTTTATCTTTTAAAATTCTTTTTTCTTCTTCTTCTTTTGTTTTTTGTTTGCCTGGGTTATTTCAAAAATACTGTCTTCAAAATCAGAAATCCTTCATTCTGCTTGCTCTGGCCTGCTGCTTAAGCTCTCAGTTGTGTTTTCTTGTTTCACTGAATGACTCATTGAGTTTCAGGAGTTCTGCTACATTATTTTTTTTTAAACTATTAATCTTTTTGTAAATTTGCTCCTTGAAATTCTGGGTAGTTTTTCTCAGTTCATGGTGTCATCTAACTCTGTGTTCTTGTATCTCATTGAGTTTTCTTAATATTTTTACTCAGAATTCCTTTTTATTCATTTCAAGGGTTTCCTGCTC
>NW_007739117.1:10180-17216 GCF_000696425.1 Galeopterus variegatus | reverse complement strand
AGCGGCGCTCCCACCAAGGGTTCGGATCCCACATACAGACTGGCCGCTCACTGGCTGAGCGCGGTGCGGGAGCAACACCGAGGGTTGCGATCCGTTGCCGATCACGAAAAAAGACAAAAAGGAAAAAAAAAAAAAAGATTGTTGCGCAGAATTCCTTTTCAGTCATTTCAAGGGTTTCCTACTCTATCGGGTCTGGTACTTGAAAATTACTGTATTCCTTTGGTAGTGTCATATATATATGTGTGTGTGTGTGTGTGTGTCATATATATGTGTGTGTGTGTGTGTCATATATATATATATGTCATATATATATATATCACACACACACACACACACACACATACATATACATATATATTTTTTTTTTCATATTTCTAGTGTCCATATGTTGATTTCTGTCTATCCGGTAGAGCAGTTGCTTCTTCTGTTACTCTGGAGTGGGCTTTGAGGAAAGAGACTTCCTCTTCTTTTTCTGGTCTCCAGTGGTGACTCTCCTTGGATCAATGCAGTCGAATGGGCAGCAGGCCATCTGCACAACAGCCGGGATGCTACTATGGCAGCACGCTGTCCTTGTGGCAGCAGTGGCTGGGGGGACCACCTGTGTGGAAGTGGCATTTTCAGCATGCTCCTGTCTTCTTCCAGGTGGGGGTGCTGCCAGCAGCTCCTGCTTAGGACCCTGGGTGTGCTCCTCTATTCTTTTACTATCCTTACTTCTAACAGCATAAGTAAATTTGGGGTATTTTTGTATTTTGTATAAATAAACCAATTTATTTTTTAATAAGAGTTACAGTTTTTTTCAATGTACCTATCACATTTTTTCATAGAGCAATGAATCTTCCTCTTCACCCTAAAACTATATCTTAAAAAAAGAATCAAGATACCTACTCCACAATTAAGTATTAAGTGATTCATTTGCACTCAGTGATGTCATTTGCTTCTCTGAATGCATAACAAGTGCTACCTGTCAATCTCCATGTGTGGAGTCTGGGGAAGGTGGAGAGGGAATCAGGAATCAGTGGGATAATGAGGGGAGGAATTCTGTGACGTTGAGTTGTAGAAATGACTTTCAAATCAGTGAAATGCTGCTTTTTGAGATAATTGTGGTAAAATATGGTTATATGTGCCTTCACATTTTAGTTCAGTAATGGGAAGTGAATCACTGAAGATGTTTTGATTGTCTCAACAAGATCCAATTTCAAGCTCATCTGGGTAATGTGTGTATTCTAGATGCAGACATAATTTCTTTTTGAGAAATGACTACTATTGGAAGTTCCCCAAACTGACAGGAGGGAACATACAATGTTTCTCTCAAAAGGAAATGAAGTCTAATAGTTTGGTCCCTTGTCTGGCCCATTGACCTAGTGACCCAGAGTTTTAAACAGTGACCTAACTGTCAGCTGTTACTGGGCCCAGGTGTAATTCATAGAGATAAAAGATCCTCAAAGAATCTTTATTGCCCTGAAAGATGTTGCCATCCAGTAAAGAAGATCTCTTCTCTTGGAGCAAATATTAAATCTGGAAAATACATAAGACTATGTAACTATAAAATATTTCCAAGCACATTGCAGACTTGCACAAAGAATTCTGGGTTTTGTTGATGTGTGCGAATTGACATCAGTGAGTCAGAATGGAGGGTTTTGATGGTTTTTTCTGTCATAGCCTGCAATGAGAGATATATTTTGCACCCACTATAACTCTCTTCCATCTTTGGGCTGCATTTGTTCTACAAGAATAAAGAATAACAGGAAATTATACTCAAGGTATGTGCCCATATGGCATAGTATGTGCTCAGGAGATAAGCTTTCAGTTGAATCACAGTCGTGAAATAAAAATATCTTTGATGAATCACTTCCTCTGCCTGCCCCCATAGCACTCATCTTATAAACAAACACATTTATATATAACTGCTGAAAAAGAGTACTCCAATGTCAACTTTACACTCCCATTTCAATTTGTAGAGTATCATTTTGATGTGATATATAAAATAATTGTACTTCCCTTTTGTTACTTACAGTTTCTTTTAAAATCTTTAATGGCTTAATATATTTTATTTTTTGTCCAGAATATAATTTCGAGCAAATTCCATTTTGGGGCTGCATTTGTTCTACAGGAACAAAGAATAACAGGAAATTATACTTGAGGTATGTACCCATATGGTACAGTATATACTCTCTTTCCCCACCATGTTGAAAAATCACTGTATTTAGTCTGCCATTGAGTGACAAAATCTATGCAGTTGTCAAGCCCAGTTTCCTGTCTTTACATTTCCCGTGGTTTTTGTTCAGATGAATGCAAACAAGGAAAAGGAAATACCATAGCAATGCATTAATTGATACTAAACTTTCCTCATTATCAAGTAGATTGCCAGGACGACATTAGGAACAACCTTGTAAAACACAAAGAAAAATAGTCATATAGAATACATTTTTTCCGTTACTTATCAAGGGAAAAAAATCTATTTTTAAAAAAAGAGAAATGAAAATCAATATGGGTTCTGCTTTTTACTGCCAGGCTTTAATTGGAATAGTGGCAAGAATGAGTTGGCCTTTTAGGACTATTGATTTTATTTGGTTGTACTTATTGTGTGTAATAATAGCCTCCTCCTAAATTTCAATAAAAAATGATATTCAATTATATATATATATGTGTGTGTGTGTGTGTGTGATGCAAAAAGTTTTCCAATTGAGAAAACATAGTAGTAATTATTATTACTATTATCACTATTATATGTTTAATCATTGCTTTGTGAGAAAAAAGAAAAAAACATCCCACACCTTCTCCAAGTTTAATACCTGATTCCCTCTATTAGAGCTCTAAGGAAGATTGGAGCTCCCTACAAGGAGGAAGCAAGCTGGCCAAACAGTCACATAAAACCCAAGACACTTTCAGGATACATCTTCAATTAAATGTAGGAATAGATATTCCAAATGAATTATTGGTTTGGATCAAAAAAGATGTCAATGGCTCAGTTTTGTTTCTGTCTAATAGACTTGGTCCAGTTAAACATATTGAGTTTCATGATGTACTTTATGACAAGCTTGGCTGATATTTTTGTTTCATTAAGTATGTGTTTAAAAAAAGTTCAAACAACCTTTCCAAATATTTGCATTTTTATAAGCATCTGAAGGAATAGTTTTATGTTAATCTGGCCATCACAGAAAAGAGAGAGAGTGTGCATGTATGTATGTGTCTGTTAGGGAAAGAGTGAATTTATGTGCATAAAAATTTTTATATGGGAAAAATAGTGCATTGTGAATGTTAAAGTTAGGCCTCAGGGCTCCATCTCAAAGTATTATGGTTTCAAAAGCTTTATTTTAATCCATTAGATCTTATAGCTTATTTACACTACTTAACAACATTTTCCTTTCCTTATGCAGAGATGTGAGAACATAAGAATCACCACCACAATAAAAATAGCTGGATCCAGTGATGGCCCATCTTGTCTTCAGAGAAGAAAGCTGTTACCCTTCTACACAGCCCGAAAGACTACTGGGCTTTATATGAAACTACTGCATTTTGAGGTTTCTTGAAACTGTTATTAATGTTTTGGTAACTTTTCAACTTTCCTTTCCCCTTTCCCTTCCTTTCTCCCTTTATTATTAGACTATTTTATTTAGTGACATGAAAGGAAATTGACGTCTTGAGCTTTGTGACACACAGCTTAGTTTAAAATAGCTCTTCTACTTTTAAACCGTACATACAGGTTTATCATATTTTTGACAAGGTTTTGCAAACATTCGTGTTCCTATTTGACTATGTGACATTGGATTGGAGGTCTTTCTTCTGGAGGTTATGTTAGGTCAATACACAATATGTGAAATTGAGCTTAAGCCAAGATTTTATGCCCCGGCCTTTTATTATACTATAACAGTGTTCTTAACATTTAAAAGCATTTTATAATCTAAGCTTATTTTTGAAGTATGCATGATATTTCTTTACTAAGTTTATCACCAAACCATATGTCAATTTTTTTTTCAATTTCTATAGAATTACAACTCAAAAGGAATACTGCTTTTTGGAGAAGGAGTTGGGAAGTAGGATATTGACTGTGACTCATTTAATGGGGATACTTCATTAACTACTTAATAATGTCAATAATTCTTTGTGCATAAGAACTTCTTTGTAAAGAAAAATCAATTGAGTATCTTGTATACGATAGTGTCATACTTTAATATTTATTCACTGGTAAAATCAAAGATGACAAAAAGATATTATCCAATTCACTCAACAAAATAATTTGTGTTTTATTGATCACAAAAGCATGTTTTTGAAATCTAACATGCAATCAATATTATTTATTTGTTTCACAAATAATGTGGTACTCACATACTTGCAAACTATTAGCATTAATTTTTCACTACTCTGGGGACCCACTACCTAATCTACTCCACAAATGCATAAAGTCAAATCCCTGTAACAAATATGTACTAGTATACATATATATATTTAAAGGATATACAGTGGTCATTCAGTATCCGCAGAGGATTGGTTCCAGGACCCCCTACAGACCCAAAATCTGCAGATGTTTAAGCCCTTCATAAAAAATGATATAGTATTTGTATATAATCTATCCACACCCTTCCATATGCTTTAAACCATCTCTAGATTACTTATAATACTGAATACAATATAAATGCTATGTAAATGGTTGTTATACTGTATCGCTTAAGAAATAATGACAAGCAAAAACGTCTGCACATATTCAGCACACACACACATTTTTAAAAAATATTTTTGATCCAAAGGGGTTGAATACACAGATTTGTAGCCCATGGATATGGAGGGCTGACTGTATACATATTGACCAAGACTGAGTTCCCCTCAGCTTGCCAAACCTTTAGATAGGTTTCTTTCTGATTCTAGGCCTCTGACCTCCCTTTTCTCAGAGCATTCACTTTAGAAAGCTTGTAATTACAAATTTTTTCTCTGTTCCTTTGAAATGTATACAACTCTCCTTTAAAGCTTAAAAAGCTTTAAAGCTTGGCAGTTTGAAGACCCAGGAAATTTCTTTTTCCATGACCTAGTAGCCATTCCTTAGAAATATAATCATCAGGGAGGTTAGTGCCCCTATCTCCCAGTCTCTGTGGAAGGGTAGAAGCCTAACTTCAGCCTTGTACCAAATACCTAGTAGCCATTCCTTAGAAATATAATCATCAGGGAGGCTAGTGCCCCTATCTCCCAGTCTCTGTGGAAGGGTAGAAGCCTAACTTCAGCCTTGTACCAAATTGTAAAACTACCTCCTGTCATGAAGATACAAGAAAGTTCACTTTTCCTTTGGGTAAGACCAATTAGCACACACAGATGGCCTCTACATCACCCTCACCCTAGCTCTTAAAAACTCTCAGCCCTTTGTTTCAGCTGAGTTGAGTTCTGGCCTCTCTTTCCTATTGCAATAGTTGTTATAAGTCTTCCTTTCTTGTTTACCTTAGTCCAGTAAAAAAAAAAAAATTGACAAAATATACCAAAAGAAAAATAGCTGGATCCAGAGACAGCTTTTTCTTGTACACAAATAAGAAAAGTATCATTCTCCCATGCAGCCCTCAAAGATTACTGAGATTTATAGAAAACTGTTGTATCTTTGAGGTTTCTCAAAAGATTTATTAATGTTTTGGTAACTTTTCAAGTTTCCTTTCCTTGCATTTTACCCTTTATTATATAACATATATACAGCTGATCCTCATTATTCAAGACATTAGGTTCTATAAAGTTATCACTGAATTAGCGAATACTGAGCCATTGCTTCTCAGAAAAATACAGGGTTAGGTTCTTGAGAGCCTCTGGTCACAACATTTTCATCAACCAATCAATCCATAACCTTGTCTTGTGTGTGTCTCTGTTTAAAGACACCTTATTTAATTATGTTGTTGACCCATTAACATTGAACTCACAGCCTACAGCTCTGTAACTCATGCCTGAACAAAGCTTATCTAACACGTGTATGTTCTCCACAGGTGACATCGCAGTCTTCCTGTGCTTGGAAACATTAGACAGTACTTCAGCATCATAGTGGGAGCCATTTTAAACATGGAAATCACCAACAAAAAGCACAAAAATGTGAAAAATGTGGCACCAAATAGATCACAAAAAGGGCACTTATTTACAGAATGAGAGCTGAAACAGGAAGACAGAGCTTTGCACATTAGTAATGTGCACATTGAGCAGCTCAATGTCTTGCCCCTCTGTGCATGTCCACAGATGGCTGCGAAAGCACTGCAAGTATTGATTAGGCATTACAAATAAATGTTAGTGAGCAGGCAAATTCACAAACAGAAACTGCAAGTAATGAGGATCCACTGTGCATATGTGCACAAAGCATACATATATTGGAGTTGCTGGGTTTGGAGAAGCTCCAGTGTGAACCATGGCATTGGACTGAAACATGGGGGCACTCTGCAGGAGCAGGCAGCAAGTCTCTCTCTTCTCTGTCAGAGGACTGGCAAGGGAAGAAATCATCCCAGCTTTATTTGCCAAGCCTTCTAAAGGAAAGAATACATGAATTTTATCCTATTCCTTTATACTCTAGAATTTATAACCTGCATAATGTGGACTCTTGGCCAATATTCCTGTTCATATTAAAATCTTACTTTTTAATAACCCAATTTTAACTATCCTCTTTTTCTCTGTTTATATTATAGAATTAATGTGTGAAACCGTGAAACCATCTGGACCTGAAGTTTTCTGGGTGGGAAGGTTTTTTATAACAAATTTTATTTTTAATAAAAAATGGATATATATTCACTATTACATATTCTATATTCATTTTACAAAAAAAGAAAATATGTATATATACACATGTATTTGCTATATATATCCATATGCCTCATGTTTCTACTTCTCTGATTGAACTAAAGTGCAACTGAATGAGGTATGCATTTAAATACATTCAGATATGTATTTAAAAACATCATTGTGCAAAGGGCTTCTAGACATCTCCAATCACCAGCCCACCAAAGGGGGCCATGATACCAACAACCCCTGCTCTAGGGCATGTGGTTAACTTCTCCAAATATACCCAAACTTTTCTTATCCCTTTTTG
>NW_007739117.1:6891-8821 GCF_000696425.1 Galeopterus variegatus | reverse complement strand
TTAAAAAAGAAAAAAATATTTACACTAATTAACTGCTCCCCAGATGAGTTGCCCTTTATTCTTCTTGGGAGATAAGACTAGCTATCCACTAGCACAAAGGAAGGTACATGACTTAAGAAACTTTTTTGTCTTAGTTACTATAGTTTATAACAAATCACCCTAACAAGTAATGTCTTAAAACAAAAATAAGTTTGTCACCTATCACAGTTTCTGTGGACAGCAATTCAGAAAGGCCTTGCCTGGGCTTTCTGGCTTGGGGTCTCTGGGACAGCAAGGAGTTGGAGGAGCTGGGGGCTGGATTGTGCTTCTCTCTCTTTTCAAGTGTCTTCAGAGCCTTTTCATATTCTCTCTCCACCTGGGCTAACTTGGGCTTCCTCAAAACATGGTGACATCAAGGCAACTGGACTGCTCAAATGGTGGCTGATAGGACACACAGAAACTTCCCTAAGAGAACCAGGTGGAAGCTACATGGCCTTTTTTGCCTCAGAAATCCATAGAATTTCCTCTGACCTAGTCACCATTCCTGCTCTGATTAAGCAGAGAAAACAGACCTGCTTGCTGTGGTCTGCATGTCTGTGTCTCCTCAAAATGTACATGTTGGAACCTAATCACCAATGTGATGGTATTAGGAGGTGGGACCTTTGGAAGGTGTTAAGATCATGAGGGCAGACACTTCATGAACAGGATTAGTGCCCTTATAAAAAAGGCCTTCTACCATAGGACACAGCTAGAAGGTGCCATTGTACGTTATCAGGCACCAAATCTGCGGTAACCTTGATCTTNATTTTCAAACCCAACCGAGTCACACAACCCTCTTCAGAGCCTCATAGCACAGATGTTTTCCGTTTCAAGGAGGAGTAGTAATAATTAATTAATTATTCATAAGAAATGCAGATCTTTAAGCTTCCAACTCATTCTTTAGATTCTTTCATTGTCAAGTAGCTGGTGGCTTTCAATTCAAAAGACAAACTGCATTTTCTTGGGTAGATGCTAACAGTACAGCATTTAAACCTGTCCTGGCTGAGCAAAGGTTTCTATATCTTCTAACATTTTCAAGCCAGGGATGTAAACGGTATTGGAAAGCAGCCTCCAAAGCAGTCTTAAAAGGTGTCAGAAGGCCACATCAGCTTCTATATGTCTTTGATAGTAAAGACAAAGAAAGTGACAGACTTTTCTAGAAAGCTAAGAAAAAAAGAGTAACTTTTTTGAGAATGATGAAACATGAAAACTGAATGCAGTATATGAACCAGGATTGATCTGGATCAGGAAAGAAAATAGTATAAAGGGCATTACTGATTGGAGAAATTTAGATAAAATCTGTTGATTGGATATTAGTATTCCATCATTATTAAACTTCTTGAATTCGATAATGTACTGTGGTTATTGAAGTGAATGGTCTTGATCGTAGGAAATATACACTGAAGAGTTAGAGATAAAAGGGCATAGTTTCTGCAATTTACTCTCAGTGGTTCAGAAAAAAAAAGTGTATGTGTGTGAAAAGAGAGAGAATAATAAAACAAATGTGGCAAAATTTCAGCAATTGATAAATCTGGATATATGATATATGAAATTTCTATGTATTATTCTTGCAACTTTTCTGTAAGCTTGTAATTATAAAAGTTATAGAGATGATAGATTTGTTAATTACCCTAATTTGATTATCACACATTGTATATTAAAATATAACTCTGCACCTTATAAATATGTACAATTAATGTGTCAATTAAAAATAAATTAACTTTAAAAAATTATAGAGGAAAAAAAAAGGACCTCTACTTTAAAAAAAATATGATTCAAGTTGCCTTCAGCATTACACACTCATCTAATAGTTATTCCAGTCGTCAAGAGTAGTTATTATTATCTCCAAACTTAAAAAAGAAAAAAATATTTACACTAATTAACTGCTCCCCAGATGAGTTGCCCTTTATTC
>NW_007739117.1:4377-6023 GCF_000696425.1 Galeopterus variegatus | reverse complement strand
ACACAGCTAGAAGGTGCCATTGTACGTTATCAGGCACCAAATCTGCGGTAACCTTGATCTTGGACTTTCCAGCTTCCAGAACTGTGAGAAATACATTTATGTTGTTTATAAGCCACCCAATTTACGGCATTTTGTTATAACAGTCCAAACATCTCTTTGTGATGGCAAGAATGTCAAATTCACACTGTAAGAAGAGCATGTGAGAGAAGAGATCCTATAATAGTCAGTTCGGAAACTATAATCTGTGACATCTTTTGATTATACATTTGTAAAACAGATCATTATAGACGATCTCATTAGGCTGTTTCTCCCAGAAACAGCCTCTCAAAGTGAACACATATTCCTAGATCTTTTGAAGTCCCAATGCCTGTAGAGAGATAGTTATTTTTCTCTACAGCAGAGAGTGCCTAAATCACTGCTTGTGGTTTGTTTTGTTCCTACAGTTTCTAAACTTCTAGTTGGAATATCACAGTCTGAGTTTAAAAATTACATGTGCATGCTCCAAATTACTACAGGTATCTTTGAAACACACAAGCACTTCTGCTATAGTGTTGCCAGAACATGTGGATGGTATCTTAAACAAGAGCTCTTCTTGAAAGCACAGCCTGAGACAGGGCTTGGGTACAGATCGTTTATTGGGAGGTTCTCTCAGAGATCAGGAGTTAGGGCAAAAGTAAATGTAGCAGGGATCGGGGAAATTCAGCCCAATATCCATTAAGGAGTTGGCCACAACTATAGGAAATTGGAGTCTGTTGTAAATGAGAATCAACAGAGAGAAATAATGATTCATCACCTTCTTTCTCCATCAGTTACACATTGCCCCGGTGGTTGTAAACAACCTCCAATGTTTCCACATTAAGCCAGAAACAGACCTAGGCATAAATCAAAAGACAAAACATGGGGAATGAGCTTAATGCAAGCAGCCACGTCATAGGTGAGTCTAAAAGAATGTAAGGCAGGGCTCGGGGCATCCCAAACACTCAATGCCAAACAACCCATTCAACAATGAAAGGTCACTTTCCTCTGTGTCAGGAAAACAAGTATAAAATATTAACAACTGTATTCAAAATATTAACAGATGGGGTATTCTGAGAGGCTATTGTTAAATCTTGTTAGCCAGTTTAAACAAAACCATTATTAAAAATTCAATTGTATAAACTTAGCATTAAATCAATTATATTAAACACAAAGTTAATAATCATGCATACTTCATCACTTTCTAATTATTTTACTACATCTACTTTGACGTGTGCTCTTGGGATTATTTATGTCTTCTGTATCTATATGGTGAAAATGCTGCATAATGGTACATTTATTACCACGTCTTCCCAACGCTGTGTTCAGTGACATCACATTGATAACTTGAAATTGGCCACGAGGAAAGAATTGACACCACAGAAATCAGCAAACACTGCAAATCAAGACTTTTGTCTTTTTTTTTTTTTTCTTTTTGAGAGCAGGTTGTTAAACATTCGCCAGCACAGTAACAAGTGTTTTTATTTTTGTTGTTTTCATTCCTGCTACTTTCTGTTGACTCTTATCTCTTTCATCCCATTTTGGCAGTGTCGTGTTTATGTTCATTGCCTCAAGGAAAGGAAGATAGAATAAAAGGAGAAAAACAGCAACTGTTTTCTGGGATTTTAAGT
>NW_007739117.1:710-3457 GCF_000696425.1 Galeopterus variegatus | reverse complement strand
TAGAATGTCTACTGCAGACCCAGGAGGGCATGGCATTAGTAGAGGATTCAGGTATCTCCTCCAGGCTAGCCGTTGCTGATGTGACACAGGAGCCCATGTGTCTATCACACCTAAGGTGGAAGAGAGAGAATCCCATCTGAGATCTTGCACACAAAACCTTAGGACTATGCACCAGAAATTTGTAGGACCAAAGATCAAGAATGAGGATGAAAGATGGGTCACAAGTATCAATGTGATCGAGGGCTCCATGTCCCTGCTCCTACACCACACAATCCATAACACAGCAGAAGCCTCATAGCTAACATCCAGCCCTAGGCAAACATGTGGAAACTCTGAATTAACCGAAATCAAATTTATGCTTTATTGTTGCATAGGGTCTCATAATAGAAATTAGCAAGAGTTGCAGAAAGTAAAGACAGTAGAATTTCTTACACATCTGAGTTTGTGAACTTGAATTGGTACCTGCTACACCTTAACTAGATGGGAAACAGAGTTTTGAAAATGCACTTATTTTGAAGGTTCTTTTTGAATTTGTTGTACTATTTGCCATGCCAGGCGCAAGGAGTACGCTTGTTGCTTCCAAGGGTTAGACTGATAACAAGCTGTATTGATTGAACTAGAGGTTATGACCGTGGGAGTCTCTGAATGTTCCAGGGGCTTCTACAAGGCAATCTTTTGGAAATTTGAAAGTCTATTATCAGCCTTCTCATGTCTAATATCCAAAAAATATTATTATGCCAGGATAGTGTCTATCCCAGGCACCAACACACTTGAAGAAACCTAAATTTTTCTCTCTCCTTAATTTCTGTTGAAGGCTGCATTACTTTTACAAATATTCATCACCCATCTGTGAGAGAAGTGAAAGAGCATGCTATCTCCCTACCTGTTGACATCTGGCTTAGCCATGTGACTTGCTGTGACAGTGAAATGTGAGAGCAGTGGTATGCTTACTTTCCCCTTTGCCATCATGACCAGCCATGCTCTATATTTTAGAAAGCTGATTGCAAAAATGACTGCCACTTTTCACTTCTTCCCTTGTAACACGATTTTGTAGCAACTCCCACCTGATGTAGTGTTCCTCATCCTTAGAGTCTGGGCTGGCCTGTGACATGATTTGCTCAATAGAATGTGGTAGAAACAATGACGTGCCTTTTCAGAATCTAATTTGCAGGGCGATTTGCAATTTTCCACTTGCTCCTTTAGAATTCTGATACTGTCATATGAACAAGCCTGGGCTAGCCAGCCAAAGAATGAGAGAACAGGGGACCAGGGATAAATCGTCCTAGCTGAGGCCAACCTAGACCAGCCAGCATGCAAAGGGCACGAAGCGTTAACAAGAAAGAGATGTCTTCTGTTGTAAGCCGCTGAGATCCAGGGCCCATTTGTTATCCAGAATGGCCTAGCCTGTGATGATCGATATGCTAATCAACATTCCTAACTGTGCCTGGTTCCTCAACTTCTCATTTTTATTCCCCCACTGGTTGATTTCTATGCTTTCTACTCAACAGAAACTGGGTTGGTACAAATCCTCTAAGATACAGACATCCAAGTGCTTCTTTCTTGGTGGTTCATCCTGAATTTTTCCTGACTTTGAGCCTTAAGATGCATCCCTTTCCTTTGTATTCCACGTTCTCAGTACCACGATTGGAAGTTCCTTTGTATTCCACGTTCTCAGTACCACGATTACCAAATTGGAAGTTTGTGCACATTTTTTTAATGATGAGAGTTTGCAAGACAAAGGTAAGATCATTCTTTCGGGGGACATCTGCACATTACTTTCAGAATTCACTTCCTTTCACTTTTATTCACAAGAGCATCTAAGATGTAGAGCCAAACAACCAACAAAACATCTCTTTTCTTTTACTATTCAAGTTACTGGAAAACCACTGAACCCTCTTGCAGTATTTCAAGTAACTACTGAGCAAAATTTGAAAGAGCCCATTTACCTTCTCTATGGAAATAAAGGTGCCATCAGAGCATTGCATAAGATTCTTTATTTTTACCATTAAAGACATGGTTAGACATTCAGATGGCAAAGAGTAATACAAACAAGAAGCTTTAAAAGGAATTGTCACCCCACTTTGTTTATCAATGTAAAGTATCATTATTGCTTTGGAAAGTCTGCTTTGACCATAACACTTTTCTCACTCTTCCTTTAAATTCTTAGGGGACTTCTAGCTGGTTGAGAAGTCCGTACTCTTCCGAGTTCTCCTACCACGACTTTCCATGCTTAGTAGGCAGATCAGATGCAGGGTTATATAGTAGTCCCCAGTGCTGAGAAGGCGGCCAGGGATAAATACAAGGATGCTGCTCGTTAGAAACTATTGCTTACTAGAACTCCTATGCACTCATTGTGGGAGCAGAAAGCGGTATAATTACTTTGGTAAACTGGCACTATCCATGGAAACTCAACATTTGTACCCCACCCTCCATGACTCAGAAATCTTATCCCTAGGTATATGTTCAATAGAAGTGTGCACATTTCTTTACAAAAAGACATGTACTGGAATATTTATAGCACTGTTATTCATAATAGTCCCACATTGGAAACTACCTGAATTCCCAACGGAAGTAGAATAGAAAAAAAAAAGTTGTGGTATCTTTATACAACAGAATACTATCCAGCAATGAACATAAATAACCTACAACTGCATGCAAAAATCTTGAACCTATCTGACAAATATATTGTGGAGGGGGAAGAAAACAGACACAAAAGAGTTTATACTGCATGAGACCATTTTTATAAA
>NW_007739117.1:0-308 GCF_000696425.1 Galeopterus variegatus | reverse complement strand
TGTGGAGGGGGAAGAAAACAGACACAAAAGAGTTTATACTGCATGAGACCATTTTTATAAAGTTTGAAAATAAGCAAAACTAATCTATGGTGTTAGAAGTCAGGATGTTTGTTCCCAGAGGGAGCGTGAGGAAGGCTCCGTGACGTTGGTCATGCTCTGTTGTCTGATCTGGGTGTTGGTGACATGGGTGTGTTTACTTGGGGAATTCTTAGAGTTTTTCTCATGCTTTGTGCACTCTTCTGTATGTTGTCATCCTTCACTGGAAAATTAAGTGAAAAAAAAGATAAGAAAACAAACAAACAAACAAA
>NW_007739116.1:30735-38711 GCF_000696425.1 Galeopterus variegatus | reverse complement strand
ATCTGGGAAGTTTTCTGCTATTATTTCATTGAATATATTTTCAATACCATTTCCTTTTTCCAACTCTTCTGGAATACCCATGATTCAGATATTTGAGCACTTAAGGTTGTCTGTAGTCTCTCTTAGATTTTCTTCAATTTTTTTGGTTCTTTTTTCTTTTTTCTGGTCTGCCTGTGTTAATTCAAACAGCTTGTCTTCAAGGTCAGAAATTCTCTCTTTTGCTTGCTCAAGTCTGCTGGTTAAACTCTCTGTTGTGTTTTTCATTTCGTTGAATGATTCCTTCAGCTCCTCAAGCTCGTCTACATTCTTTTTCAAAGCATTGATTTCTTTGTACATTTGTTCTTTCAGATCCATTATATTTTTTCTCATTTCATTGTGTTGTCTGAGTTTTCTTGTATCTCATTTAGTTTCTTTAGAATTGTTACTCTAAATTCCTTATCTGTCATTTCAAAGGATCTAGTGCTTGAGAGTGTTCTATAGGATCTAGTGCTTGAGAGTTATTATTTTCCTTTGGTGGTGATGTACTTTCTTGATTTTTCATATTTCTGGTATCTTTCCTCTGGTGTTTTGTCATTGTGGCTGGGGGAAGGGGTATCATAGTCCACTTGTTTCATGTTGATGTCTAGCTTGGATCCTGAAGGGACTGCTGCTTCTGGTCAGCAGGAACTCTCTTGGGCTGGGGTTCACACTGTGACTGCCTGTTCTGGGACAGCTGGCTCAGGGTGTGGGGGCCCTGAGGCGCTTAAGTCTCTCCCAGTGGTGTCGACTGGCCTGGGCCAGAAGTCCAGCCCCACCTGCCTTCTCTGGGATGGCTGGCTCAGGGTGTGGGGGTCCCGAGCCTCTTAATTCTCTCCTGGCAGTGGGGACTGGCCTGGGCCAGAATTCCTGCCCTGCTACCTTCTCTGGCTCAGCTGCCTTGGGGTGTGTGAGCCCCAAGCCTCTTAAGTCTCTCCCGGTGGTGAGGACCAGCCTGACCCAGAAGTCCCATGCCTCCTGCTTTCTCTGGGATGGGTGGCTTGGGGTGTGGGATCCTGAGGCTCTTAAGTCTCTCCCAGCAGTGGGGCCATTCTGGGCCAGAAGTCCCACCCTGCCTGCCTTCTCTGGGATGGCTGGCTTGGGATTTGGGGGCCCCTGAGCCTCTTAAGTCTCTCCTGGCACTAGCAACCGGCCTGGGCCAGAAGTTCCACCCTACCTGCCTTCTCCGGCCCAGCAGGCTCTGGGCATGTGGGCCCAGAAGCTCTAAAGTCTCTCTATGCAGTGGGGAGCAAACTGACCTGCAGTCCCATGGCATGTGGCTCCTGCCTGTTCCAGTGCAGATCTCGAGTCTTCTGTCATTGCTCCTTAATAGTTGCAAATTGGGCTCTGGGCATGTGGGCCCAGAAGCTCTAAAGTCTCTCTATGCAGTGGGGAGCAAACTGACCTGCAGTCCCATGGCATGTGGTTCCTGCCTGTTCCAGTGCAGATCTCGAGTCTTCTGTCATTGCTCCTTAATAGTTGCAAATTGGTCATTCTGTGGGAGAGGGCGACACCAGGAACTGACTACTTTGCCATCTTGACCAGAACTCAGTTTTTTATTTTTTAATGCTGATTTGACTTGATTTAAGTTTTAAGAAATTTACCATAGAGTTGTTTAACTTATTAACAATAAAGTATTTTCAAGTGATGATTGTTACATAGTAATTTCTTCTAGCTGTTGTAAAAAAGAGTCCTCCTAACATGTACATAAGAGTTCTGAATGCACTTTGATCTTTTCTAAATACTCAGCAAACAATCATATAGTTCTGTAATTAATTATTTTAATTGGCTCCTTCTTAGTTGCTTTTCTCCTTAAGTTGTATTGATATTTCTCTTTGCAACTGATCAGATAATGATGCAAAGTTGCTAGCTTCTTACATCTAATGAGGCTATTTCAAATATCTCCTCCTGCCAATGAATTTACTGTCAGTATTTTCCTCTGTATGAAGAAAACTTCCTGTAAATTTAGTAGTCAGAAATATACTTCAAGGTCATTGAACCCAAATTCCAACTGAGTGCAAGAATTCCATCTGTCACATCCAAGCCAGGTCTTTTGGTTGATTATTCTCAGTGATGTGTCACTTAGCACTTCCTGAAAGTAGTTCCTTTAGAGTGTTTCTAATCTTATAGATTGATATGAAAGTCGTATTTGGAGACTTTAGAAAAATTATTGAATATCCTTTGGGAAAGACATATACATTTTATACGTATGATTATTAACATAAACTTAAAGAGTGTAACATAATGTAATAAATATTAACATATGTCTTTTCTAAAATGAACATTTTATAACTGTAGTTAGGCTCAAAATCAAAGTTACTGTAATGGTCTTACGTAATTTACCTCTCACTTTGTGAAAATTTAAACATATTTACCCACTTGCAATCTCCTGGCAACTGTCTTATGTCCACTTTATATCTCCAAAGATCAGTAGCAGTGATTCTTGTATGTCAATAGCAAACTCTCTTCAAACACAGGCCTGAAGATTTAAACATGTTTAATTTATCTCTGTGTTCTTTCTACATCTTTGCCCATTTAAGTCATCTTCTAAAAAAGATGCTTTTCTAGAATTTTAAGCTGAATATTTATCTCCTTTACCGAGAAGACAAAAATAACTGGATCAGGGTAGCTCTGTCTTTTTTCCCCTCCTCCGTTAATATCACATGACAGCATCAAACAAAGACCTAATCCATGACTGTGTGCTATAATCTGAATTTAATGAGAAATATCTTGTGCAGCTCTGTGGGATTGTTTGCTTAAACAAATAACATTATCTTCAAAGTTAATTTTAATTAACTTGATAATACATTAAAATCTACTACTTAAAAATAAAATTGGGGGAATTTTGGGGAGACAAAGCAATGGCCATGCTGAAAATTCAAATATCCCAGCATATCCTCTAAGGAAAAGTCAGAACAACAAGGAAAAAATACAGCTACGTAAAACTCATGCCTTTAGCATAACAGCTTCTATTAGTAGAAAATGGCCAAGCTTCACATTACCTGTAAAATTAGAAAAATAAAAATGAAATACCACTGCATTATCTCTCACAATCACGACAGAAGTGTTATGGAGAGCAAAAATAGTCCAGTAAAATCCAAATGAAAGAAAGAAGGGGAGAACCAGCAGTGGGCCTAAAAGTGATCTAAAAATCACTTCCAGAAAAAGAAAATCAACCTTAAGTGTAAAAGTACGTAAAAAGAGTACTGATCTCATGGAAGAGAGTTAAAAAATGTACACAGAATATTAGGAGGCAATTATAAAAGAGTAAATCTTTGGGGGAGATAAGGATTAAAAGATGGAAGAGGAAATCCTTGGAAAATTCACAGTGAATAAGAAAAAGAAGCAAGAGAGGGAAATTTAAGATCTGGGCGACAAAAGAAAGTAAAAACATCAAAGGACACAAAATCATTCTCTCCATCCCCTACAAAAAGAGTAAACATCATGTAGAAAGATGTTATAGTTTGCTACATTGACAGAAGAATGCTTTTTTGAATTAGGAATTTTATAAAAGAGCCCATCCAGAGACACAGTCTTCATACAATTTACTATTAAAGGAAAATGGAAATTAAAATCAAACAATTTATCTGAGGAACTTTTCCCTTGAGCAGAAGAAAAGCAAAGTAGAAGGAAACTACAATATAGTGTTTCAAATGGATTTAAATATTCTCATGCAAGCATTTGAGAATATAAAAACAACAACAACAGCCCACCTTGCATCTGAAATTCAAAAGTTGAGGATAGAAGGAGATTAAATGAGAGTTGACTGAATTCAGGGAGTTGGGGGGGCGGATTATAAAAGAAATAAAAACTTATAGGGCACTTCAAAGAGAAAATATATGAATGAAAATTGAATAAAGGACAATGAATAAAGGTAGAAAAACAACCAAGAGAATTTTTTTAAAAATTAAGTTAAAAAAAGATTAAAGAAAAGTGGTTGAAATGGTATTCAGGCAAAGAAGAGCCAGTTTACATATAATTGGAGTTTCAGAAGAAGAAAAATTAAACAATAAAACAGAACTAATATTTAAAATTTTAATCTAAGTAAACTTTCTGAAAATAAAGAAGACCTGTGTTTACATATTAAAAGGACCCACTGGGTACTGAGGAGAATTGACCCACAATGATCAACTCTGTGATATACCTTAGTAAAACTAAAATTTTAATCTAAGTAAACTTTCTGAAAATAAAGAAGACCTGTGTTTACATATTAAAAGGACCCGCTGGGTACTGAGGAGAATTGACCCACAATGATCAACTCTGTGATATACCTTAGTAAAACTAATAGACTTGAAATATGAAGAAAAATATTTCTCAGGGATGTTATGTTAAAAAAAATCAAATAAGTTATGAGGACAAGATAATTATACAAACAATAAACTATTAGAACAAACAAACAAACATAAGCATATATGGAGCAGCATTTTCCAAAGATTCAAGGAAAAGATTGTGAATGAAAAATTTTATAAAGCCAAGTTGTCTTTGAAATATCAATGCTTTAAATATGCAAGATGGCAGTAAATTCTGTACTCAGCAACCCTTCTTGAGGAATACACTAGAACATGATCTTTTTTTGACCAAGCTACAACTGGTGAAACTTCAGAAAAAAGATTAATGTCCATTTAATACACAGTTGTCTCTCCTTATTTGCAGTTTTGTTTTCTGCAGTTTCAGTCACCCACAGTCAACTATGACCTGTAAATATTAAACTAAAAATTCTAGAAATAAAAATTTATAAGTTTTAAATTGCATGCATTCCTGAGTAGCATAATGAAATCTTGCAACACCCCACTTTGTCCTGCTCAGGATGTAAAGCATCCCTTTGTCTAGCATATCGGCACTGTCTATACCCTCCCATTAGTTACTTGGTAGTGTCTGGGTTATCAGATGGATTATCATGGTATCACACTGCTTGTATTCAAACAACCTTTATTTTACTTAATCATGACCCCAAAGAGCAAGAGTAATGATGCTGGCAAAATGGTATAATTGTTTTATTTCATTGTTAGTTATTGTTGTTAATATCTTACTGTGCCTAATGTATAACTTAAACTTTATTATAGGTATGCATGTGTAAGAAACAACACAGTATATATAGGGTTTAGTTCTATCTGTGGTTTCAGGCATCTACTGGTGGTCTTGGAATGTATCCCCCGTGGATAACTGACTACTGTATTCAATCATAGATCTAAGGAAGACTAAGACAAAAATGAGGAAAAGGGTGATAGAATAATATTTTATATAGCATATATTATATACTATGTGTTGTACCCTTGACAATTGTAAATATGCAACTAAAAAATAAGAGAAGGGAAAGCAAAAGAGGAAAGTAATTTTCATTACTTTTTTAATTAATTTTTTTATATAAAGAATAAGTAAAGGTTAATGGATAACCGTAAAAGCTAACAGAGTGGTAAATTAAAGGTTAAATATGGAAACAGAGGACAAAGGGTATTTAAAAAGGCATAAGGACAGATTCCACATGAGTGAGGTCATGAGGTATTGTGACTATAGTGAATAACAATATATTGTATTCTTGAAAAATGCTAAGGGAGTAGATTTAAATGTTCTCATCACACAAAGTGACAACTTTGTGAGGTAATTCATATGTTAATTAGTTATATTTAGCCATTCCACAATGTATATATCTTTCAAGACATCATGTTGTACACAATAAATACATACAATTTTATCTGTCAATTGAAAAACTGTATAAGGATGAAGATAATCACTAGAACTTTCTAAATTGCAAAATAAATTATAAAGGTAAAAAGAAAAAAATATATGTATAAAAAGAAACTCAGCAATTAAAACTTAATATACATAATAATTGTAACAATATGATAGACTTGTGAATAGACATATCAAAACTGCCAATAAATGTGAATAGAATTAACTCATATATTAAAAGAAAAAGATTTTCAATTTGGTTCACAAAACAAGAGCCAACTATATCAGCACATAAAAGATACATCTAAAATAAGTGATTCAAAAAGGCTAAAAATAAAGTGGTAAACAAAGGCATACCAGGCAAATGGAACCTATGAGGAAAGCAGGTGTAGCAATTTTGATATCAAATAAAGAAAAATTCAATTGTACAGGCAATATAGGTGAAAAAAAGACATTTTATAACGCCAAGCACCATAATTCACAACAAGGATGCAATTATGAATATTTATACACTAAATAACACAAAATCCCCCCAAAGAAGCAAAAACTACAATGGATGCAAGAAGACATGGATGGAAACACACTCATAATAAGAGTTGTTAGCACTGCATTCTCCACATAAGACAGATTAAGTCAATAAAAAATGACTAAGGAAATAAAAGATCTAAAGAACATAATCAGTAAGGTAGATCTTAAGTATATATAAAACTTTAAACTGATAATGGAGAGTGTAGCTACTCAAGTGCATGTGGCAGTCACAAAAATTGGCTTGGTGATCGTATACTATGTCACAAAGAAAACGTCAGTAAGTACCATGAAGTAGAAATATTATATATTCTCTTTTCAGAAAACCAAAAACTAAAAATTGTTAGCAACAAATAAGTATCCAGCTGAAAATTTAAAAGCCTTACATTAAACAATTTTTGCATAATAGGTGAAGGGGGAAATACAAACTGAAATTACACAATTTTTGAAAACTAATGACATTGAAAGCACTATATATCAAAATATATTGAATATATTTTAAAGTACTGACCAGAGAAAAATTCATAGCCTTGAGCAATTTTATGAGTAAAAATGGAAGAATGAAAATAAATAAATTTCCATTCAACATTCAAGAAAAAGAACAAATTAAATCAAGAATAGAAACAAGGAAGTAAATAAAAAACACAGGTAAAAAACAGAATAAACCAAAGAAAGAAATAAGCAAAAAAGTAATAAAGATAAAAGCAGGAATTGCTGAGATTGAGAATATAAAACAACAGATCTAATTAATAAATAAGATTTTGAGGGGCAAATAAAAGAATAGACAAAATAGTACTAACTTCTAAAAAAAGGAGAAAGCAAAAAAGTATAAAATGAGGAATTGAGTGAAAACAATACTGAAACAGAAACAATCGAAAATCATAGGAGACTATAGATGTCAATACAAATAAAATTTTAAAACCTTGAAGACATGAATAATTTTCTAAGAAAATTGCATTAGTTTTCTAGAGCAGCTATAACAAAGTACCACAAACTTGGTGGCATAAAACAAATTTTCTCACAGTTTTGGAGGAAAGAAGTCTGAAATCAGGTTTTTGACAAGGTGAGGGAAAAGGTTTTCTAAGTAGGACTCAAAATTGATATGATATAATTCATTTGATTATCTAGGAATAAAAAATAAATATCTCTGCATGACAAAAAATAAAAAACACAACAAACAAGTTAAAAAAGAACCCCAAACAACCCGAGAGAAAATATTTGCAACAATTCACACACAAATACACACACATATTTAAATGGAACTTAAACATATGAAAAGATGTTCAACTTTGCTTATAATAAGAGAAACGAAAATTAAAACTGCACTGAGGAACAATTTTTCATCTATTAAATTGGCAAAAAATTTTAAAACAACAACACACTCAGTTGGTGAGGCTATGGTGAAATAGGCATATGTGCATACCGGTGGCAGGAATGCAAATTGGTACAACACTTATGGGATATGTAACAAAACTACCTTTGATCCAATGATCCCACTTCTAGGAATATACACTACAGCCATACCTACAGCAGTATGAAATTCATATGTACAAGGTCATTAATTAAAGTATCATTTGTATCAACCAAGTACCAGAAACTATATGTTCATACACATGAAGGTGGTTGAAAAAAACTATATTACACTACACAAATGAGTACTTGACAGCTGTAGTACCCATCTCATAAAAGTAGAAAATCTCTCATTTCAATATCTAGAAACCAGACAAAATGTATGAAAAAACAGCTTTTAGACATTGAACAAGAGA
>NW_007739116.1:29175-29680 GCF_000696425.1 Galeopterus variegatus | reverse complement strand
GGGTTGCAATCCGTTGCCGGACACGAAAAAAGACAAAAAGGAAAAAAAAAAGAAAAGAAAAGAAATGAGGTAAGCCCTGTGGTTTTCCAGCTTACTGTCTATAGAAAGTTTCCAGTTGCAGAGTTTACAGGGAAACTCCAAAAGCATCCAGCAGTCTCTCTGAGTTAGGCAGACAAGAGTTCAGAGTCTGGATAGGCCAAATGGCTGGAATTTGCTGGGGAAAATGCCAGAGGAAAGAGACCTACACAGAACAGAACTTTGGACAACAGAAGAGTCTCCTTCAATCTGTATAACCAAGTAATGACCTAATATGTGTATAAGTAAAGTATCCAATGCCAAAATAAAAGAACCAGTAGAATAAATCAATGGAATGATGTAAGGAGAACATTTTCTAAAATTCACAAATGGTTGGGAATATTTCGTCTTCCTATTAGCCAGAGTGGAAAGATCTCTTAATACAAAGGGTTTGGGATAGAATCATTAAAAGTAGTGAGGCCAAATTATT
>NW_007739116.1:26847-28055 GCF_000696425.1 Galeopterus variegatus | reverse complement strand
TACTAATATTATATGTCACATATAATGAAAAGTGTACCAGACTTTACATTTAGATTAGTTGATTTACATTTATTAACTCATTTAATTCTCACAACAACCGTAAGAGATAGGTACTAAATTATTTCCATTTCAGGGATGAGGAAATTAGATTTGGTAGCTTGTCCAAAGTCACACAGTTTGCTGAGCAGCAGAGAAATAAATGGTGACACCCAGACAGTTAGAAAACTCAAGAATCATATACCCCATCAGACATATTATGTTGAATTTATTTTTAAAATATAGTTGAGTATATATATATGTGTATATATATGTTAATGCAAGTTGCTGTTGTAACTCAAAACTGCCTTGTAGACATTATTCAATGTTTGCACACACAGTTTTAACTCATTTTGAATAGAAACATTGCATCATAGTATAATATTAATAAGGTCATATTACAATTTATTTAACCCTTATATTGTTAATAATTTCACTACTGCACAAATGACTCTACAGTGAACAAACTTGTACATATGTTTGTATCCTATTTGCATGTGTGTTTGTGCGTGTGTGTGTACATCCTAGTTTTAGATGTTGAATTTCCTGAAGTAAAATCACTGAGTCTCCGGTTTGCACATTTTAAATATTTTTTAGAGGGTGCAACACTGTCCTTCCAAAAGGCTCTGTTAATTTACATCTCAGTCACAACTGATAAAAATGCTTCTGTGCTTACACTATCGCCAAACTAATTAAGTGGGAATTTCATTCCTGTTTTAATGTGTATTTCTAAGGTTACTAGAGAAAGGGATCTACTTTTTATGTTCCTATACCATTGGGATTTCTCCTGTGAATTGCCTGCCCCTATCCTTTGTTCATTTTTGTCAAGTTTTGTTTTTCCTTACTGATTTGAAACATTTATTTTTGTCTGTCAAGATATTAATACCCTGACTCACATATGTTACAAATATTTTCTTCCTACTATTTGTTTTTTTAGCTTTGTTTATGAAGAATCATTATCCCAAAAGAATATTTTGATAATTGTATAGTTAAGATCCATCAGCATTTTTCTTCATAGCTACTGGTTTCACGCTATGTTAAAGAAGCCTTCCTCTCTCCAACATTTAAAAAAATAATCATCTTGGAGATTTTTTATATATATATATATATATATTTTTTCGTGACCGGCAACGGATCGCAACCCTCAGTGTCGCGCCCGTACCGGACCGGGA
>NW_007739116.1:19766-26629 GCF_000696425.1 Galeopterus variegatus | reverse complement strand
TTTTAAATATAATCATATTTTTTCAAGCAGAGCATCAATCCAAGTTTCACAGGCCAGTGAAGGAATTGACTGAAAGAAAGAGCTTCTGCCATTTTCTAGTCCCTGTATTTTTTCAATCAGAAATGCTGATGGGAAGAACAGATAAGATAATGTGGCTGTCACTATCTACACTATAACTAAAGACATTGGGAGAAACAGAAATGTGTGTTACCCAGAAGCCGTTAAGCACAAAGGCTCAATTTTATCATTCATTTATATAACTCAAATTATTTTCTCATAACTTTATTTTTGGCCTGCAACAAAAATTTCTCCTTAATTTCTCTTCAGACCTTTCCTTAAAGTGGAACTAAGGAGAATGCATGTGACTCAGCCTTTAATTATTGCTTATCTTATTTGGACATGTTTTATTCCCATTAAAATATCATTGTGATAGAAATGGGAGCCCCAGTGTCAGGACAATTGGGAGTGTTATATGCTCTATTCAGCTTTGGGTAAGACTTTAATGCTATTAGATCAAATTCTCATTGTGTTACTTTACTTTTGTTGCAACAAGAATGAAAAGTATTCCACAGTGTGGTTGATTTTCCTTCTGTGTGTGTCTTTTCAGAAGGTCTCAATGACAAATGTCTTCTTAATTTATCTTTTTATCTTGTTTTATGTCTCCTAACCAAACAAAACATGTCTTTTGCTTCCGAAGGGGTTCAGAACATATCACCCCAAAATATGCTGCTATAGCGTATTGGTTCTTTTGAGCTGAAGGCACTTGAGAAACAGCAGATTCTAAAATTTCTCATAAGAAAGGTGCCCTCCTTATACCAGGGAGAGAACATTCTTATCATCAGAGACTCGGAGTCGATGCCAAAGTGACTCTGTACAAACAAACCTACTAAAATAATCCTTATCTTCCATTAGTTTTCCCTGTATATTTCCTAGTCACTGTCCCACAATTTACTACCCCCAGCCCAAGCCCCTTTGTCTTATCACATCCCACGATTTATCAGTTTTTGTTTAATAAAGGTAGAGAGGTTTGGGGGCCTAATGGCTTTTTCAGGTCATCAATTTCCTCATGAAGACTCCTGTGTGCACATAAAAAATTAAATAAAACATGTATGCTGTTCTTCTGTCAATCTGTCTTATGTTGGTTTATTTGGCAGGCCCAGCCAGGGAACCTAAGAGGTTTGAAAGAAGTTTTTCCTCACATCCACTTTCCAAGTGCAATGTGTTATGATTTCTATCATTATGGTTTCTTTCTACCTTGGTCTTGAGGTCTCTCTCCTGAGAGTAGCAATAAGCCAAGACAGCCACTCTCTAGGAGAGGCCTGACGAGGGGAAAGTAGGTTTGGGTGTGTGTGTGTGTCAGGCGAGACACAATTAAGAGGTGAAACCAAAATTCATGAAACAGAAAAAATATATTACTCACAGGTCCCAGAGAGGTTAGGGTTGCCAAGCAGAAGCCTATGGGAAATCTGGAGGCTGCAGAGAACTCAATCAGTAGGTAGGGATAAGAGAGAGAGAGAGAGGCCCTGTAGTCTATGCCTATATTAAGGTCCATCGGTGTTTTCCCATAAGTCTTCCTGCAGGAGTTGTGAATTGGCTAGTTTAAAGAAAACATATGTAAAGGGAAGGACTTATTTACATGATTCTGCTGTTGGCCATTAGGTTTTATCGTGGTCAGCAGCTGTTGGAAATATTGAGTTTTGGGTCAGTGAGATGAGGAACAAGCAGCCATATAGTAAACAACCACATGGGGAGGGGGCAAGTTTTAACTAGGCAAAGGATGACTGGATTTTAAGCAACTTATGTCAAGCCTAAAAATATTTGCTGGGGCCACAGCCGTATTAAACAAATTTATGACACAATGTATTTCCACTTCTGAATTTCCCCCTGGTTCAATATGCCCACTGGTCACTGATTTCATTGCTAATGAACTTATCTTAATATTGTAATCTCAAATTTGCTCTGCTAATAACTAATGGGAGATAGTAGAATAAAGATGGTATTACAATGTGTTAGATTTTATGGCATTACAACAACATTTATGGGAATGTTTAGTAAACTTTATTAAAGTATATGTTGAAGATCAAGGCGAAATTGAATTGGGTTAAAGGCCTCATAAAAAACAATGAGAATTGGGATGTTTTTGATTTTAGATTCAGATAACAACAATCACACCACAAATAAAATCACTGTTAGTAGCTTAGAGTATATTCTTTCAGGCATTTATGTGTGCATATACACACATAAACACACATATAATATGAGGATGGTTCAAAAAGTTCATGGAAACACTCACATTATCTTTTAATTCTATTTTCCTGTGAACTTTTTGAAGTATCCTTGTATATACATACACGTACATTTCTAAAAATGGAAAAAACACCGTATATACTTCTTACCTAATTTTTCATTTTTTAACTTACAAAATGTCATAATTTTAATTCTTACTTGATATTTCATAGACTTCTTGTGGGCAAATACATATTTAAATAAAGTACAATTTTAATTACTAAATAATATTGCATTGTATGATGGTAATGAATTTATATAATACATCTCTTGTTGGAAATTTATTTAAGTTAACTTACTTTTTTCTAACACTTTACTGTTATAAAAAATACTTTGGTGAGACAATTACTCTGTTAGGATTAGTTCTAAAAATAAATTTTTTTTACAATATTCTCAGTATTTTATTAATTGAAAACCAGTTGCAAAATTACTGTGATGTAAAAATTTTTTTAAAATACAATTGTTAAATAAAATCAAGAGATTATGACATCAATATAATACACAAAATTCCAGTAGTCTCAGTGAGAAAAATATAAATATTTACTATTATGAAGGGACAAATGGGACATATTACAAAAAAGGAAAAAGTTGTTTAAGTAGTAAGAGACAATAATTAAAAAAAAAAACAGACTGCAGATAATTAAAAGATGGAAATAATCACACCACCCAGAGGTATGGTGGCAGACTAGGAAGAAATTGAGAGACTTTCTTGGCTAAAACCAAAAAAGTATTTTGAAAGAAGTATAAGAACAGGGGAAGGTAAAGCATTTTAAGAACTCATCTAGAAGAGAACTGCTGTGATTTGAATGTGCCCCCCAAAAATCATGTGTTGGAAACTTAATCCTCAGTGCAACAGTGTTGGGAGGTGAAGCCTAACTAAAGGTTTTCAGGTCCTGAGGGCTCCATGCTCATGAATGGATTAATACTGATTATAAAAGGATTTGAGGCTGCAAGTTCAATCTCTCTCACATGTGTTTTTGGACTTCCCAGCATCCAGAACCATGAGCCAACTAAATCTCTGTTCATTATAAATTACCCAGTCTCTGGCATTTTGTTATAGCAGTAGAAAATGGACTAAGACAAGAATTCAATTGGAGATCACTATCTAAAACTCTGGGATGAGGTCTGAATTACAGGAGAGCTGGGAGTAGATCATAGCCAGTGTCAAAAGCCCCGTTTTCATGGACATCAAAAGGTTTCTTCCCATACTAGAGACCAAATGAATTCAGGATGCATCTCTTATAGGCCAGGACAATACAAAAATAAAATTCAAATGTTCATTAGATTACAGAAGATACTTGTCGATGATATTTACCATTAAATTAACATTTTTCTGTAGCACTACATTAAGATTACTTGTAGGTTTAGAGTACTAGGTTGCTCATAGGATGTATCATTTACGTGAAGTTTCATGCCTAATAGCAATGATAATACCAACACGATCACCCACTATGCATGTTAACAAGGGGCCAGAGAAATTTTAAATAAAAGAATTACAATTACTATCACCACTATTTCTTGCTGTAAGTTTTATACGATAACACAGTGAAAAATCTCTATAAACTGAATGAACAAATGTAGGTGGCTTTTGACACCATCTATTACTATTGCTCTGGTTTGACTTGCTGGTGGCTTAAATAAAAGAATTACAATTACTATCACCACTATTTCTTGCTGTAAGTTTTATACGATAACACAGTGAAAAATCTCTATAAACTGAATAAACAAATGTAGGTGGCTTTTGACACCATCTATTACTATTGCTCTGGTTTGACTTGCTGGTGGGAGGAGAAGATTAATGTATTTGTTCTTGGGAATTTGGTCTTGATCTACCAAGGCAGTGTCTAAGAGCACAGTTACAAAACTCTGTCCAGGAAAAACACCAAGCCCACAAACCTGAGCATTCACATTCCCCTCTGATAAGAATCTGGGAATGGAAAAGCACTTGATTGGGCCGGCCCGGTGGCTCACTTGGGAGAGTGCGGTGCTGATAACACCAAATCAAGGGTTAAGATCCCCTTACCGGTCATCTTTCCTGAGCATTCACATTCCCCTCTGATAAGAATCTGGGAATGGAAAAGCACTTGATTTTCTCTTTTGAAGTCTTTCAGAGTTAAGCCTTTGAGCCACTGGAGGGCAGCAGAGACAGGATTTTAATACACAAACTTCAGTTAACCATCATTGACCAATTGATGGATTAATTTATTTAATATGTACTGAATGCCTACCGTGTACAAGACATTCACCTTTAATTATGACCAAAGTCATATTGTAAATTTTTTCATTAATTATCTACTGTGAAAGGACATTTGACAGATATTTTTATTTGAATCCCTACTGTGTCTAGTATGGATTGAAATTTATATATTTTCGCACAGCCCAATTGAGAACTCATACAATTACAGAATTTTAAAGCTAGTAAGAAACTCATAGAACACCCATATCTACTCATTTCTTTCTTAAATAATATCCTTACCTTTTGAACCCCATAATCTTAGAATCTTTTTTTTTTTTTTTGTCTTTTGTCTTTTTCCGTGTCCGGCAATGGATCGCAACCCNATTTTCTTCATAAGAAAAATTGTAGAATTACTGATATCAGTCTGAAATATTTTAATAGTAAATCAGAATTAAAATGCTTTGTGAGAAAAAAGAGAGAGAGAGTATGGTTACGTGTCTGCACTTACCATCAAATATTTCAATCCCCTTGACATCACACACTTTCCACTGTAAATGACCTCACCAAAATAGATGGGAAGAGTACATGGTTCACTCTTCCACTTACTCAATTCAGCAAATTTTCACTGAGATGTGCCAAAGCACTATTTCACATGATGAGGTTTCCAGAGCAAACAAGATGTATTTCTTGTCCTTGAGGGGTATACAGTCTGGGAGGAGAGACAGAGAAGTAAATAACTTCTGTGCTAGGTGCTACCAGGTAGAAAGCATGGAGTGTTATGGGGTTCACAAGACACTCACTAGAACAGCTTTGTTCCTTAGTGAAGCTTTCACTGAGAAGGAGATGTTTAGGCCAGAAACTAAAGGACAAAAAAAAAGTCAGGCAAGGAGAGGAGAAAAAGCATTTGTGGAAAATGCTTGCAACATGAGGAAACAGCATGCAAAGGCCTGACTTCTTGGGTGAAAGTGAAGTAATTCAGGACGGCCAGAGTGTGAGCATGCAGAGGCAAGGACAAGGGGCAAGCAAAAGTAAGACTAAGAAGCACATTGTAAACCATACTAAGGAGCTAGAACTTTATCATGCAATGCAATTTTAACTTTACAAAGTTAACCCCGGCTAGTATGTGAAAAATGGAATATAGTAGAAAATACTGGAGGAGAGGAGTCCAGTTGTATCTATAAGTTTTATTAAAAATGATAAGAAAATTGCTGATTTATTACAGAAACTAATATAGACTCTAGACATATCAGGTGTTTGAATAAGTGTCTGAAGGGATGAATATATTTATAAATAGTTTAACACTCATATTTGGACTTCCCTGAAAAGACTTTTGGCCTATTGCTATTCCTTCTATCACAATTTCAGCATCACTATTTTAATACCACTTACATATATTTCTAAATCAATATCAGTCACTTAGAGTTGCACATATTGAAAAAGCAAGCCATTTAATCTTCCATACTGCTGTCAAAAATTGGAAAAGTCTGATTTTCATCTAAGCCTATGCTTCAATTTCATAGAGGGAGAATCCACTCACTTTATTGGATTCATTTTACTGACATTGCTTTAGTCTACCAACTTCTCTTGAAAATTTTTTGGCAATCTAGTCATTTATTGAATGTTTGCTTATCCATGAAATATGTGAGACTATATAGAAATTCATTACCATTTATAATTCAGATTGTAAAACTAGTTCTGCATATTTTAAAGGAAAAGTATTGCATGCATTGTGCACATAACACAAAATACTGTTTCCTTGGGCACAATATAACTATAGGGTCAGAGGGAAAATGAGAAGAGAAATGTCTGATTATAACAAAACATTTATGCAGCTCTGTGTTTCTTGAGTAATTCTTATGCTGTTTATTAAGAAACAAGCTGGGAGAAAAGGAAATTCTTCCACTTTATTTTCTTTAAGAAATTTCCATGGAGGTGTTTCAAAACTGCTGAGTCTGGAAATAAAAATTTTTTTAAGCATGCCAAAGTATTATAGGAGCAGATGGTGCTAAAGAATTTTTTAAAGATGGAAGGAAATCACATCAAAACAAAAGACAGCAAGTCAAGGAAATGTTTGAGTCATCTACAGCAATTCATATTTTAGTTTGATCATTTGATATCTGTGATGTTCACTTAAAGCTGCTTGAATATGTCTTGTCAAATTTTTCTTTGAATTGCAAGTTAGTTGCAATATGTTTTCAGAAAAATAGACAGGAAAAAAATTAACATTAAGTAATTTTTAAAGATAAAAATAAGTTTCACATATAATTTTCAAAAATACATGATATCTCCAAGAGCCAGATGGCTTGAGTAAAAATATTAACATTTCCTAAGTCAAAAGTAAAAAACTTGTAAGGTCGGAATATTTTGCATTCTATATTTAAATTCATTCCAAATATCTCCA
>NW_007739116.1:15207-18733 GCF_000696425.1 Galeopterus variegatus | reverse complement strand
CCCAAGAAGAATGTGTGGTATATGAAAACATGAGTCCTAAAACAGGAATCTGCAAAAAAAATGGCTTTTAAATGGTGGAAGGAGAAGGCAGAAATGTAGAAAATATCACAAAGAGAAAGTAGATGGTTACAGTGTGAGCAGTTTTCATTACCTCTTGACATTAATGGCAAACATTTAACAAATAAGTCTGGGCATGATAGTCTTTACTATGAGTTAAAGATGGTCTTTACTGTAATCATTTTTTTTCTTTACAGCCTTTCAGTGAGTACTTTAAAGAGGTAACTTTCCAGCCACTTTCATATTTAGCAGTAAAACCAGGCTAAATGGGAAGGAAAACAAGGCATACAGGTATAGAACATAAAATAAGGTTAAGTGTATAATCCAGGTAGCACGTTCTTGGCAAAGCCAAAGATAATGAGGAAGCCAAATGGCAATGTTGGAGCTATGCCATGAAAACAACAATCCTAGTCACAACAGTAGATAGAAGGGCTGAAATAGCCTCTCGGTGGCTGTCCCTACCTTATCCTGTCCAGAGTTCCCATCAAAATATCAGTGAAAGCCAGGCTATAATGACAATCCAAAACAACAAACACTGTTAATATTAACAAAATGTTGCTAAAATCTGGAAGAAATTTTCAGTAATTATTGAGCCAATAAAGTGAATTGTAAAAAGTATGATTTGTATTCTATGCTGTCTTCATGTCATGAAACAAAGCCATTCCTGCCACATAGTAGCCTGTAGGACTATGGGAGTTACTCAAAGCCTCAACTTCTTCATTAGTGAAACTTACTGGGATGTGTTTGGATTAAATAAGCTAATCAGGTCAATTGCTTATCAGAGTGCTTGGTACAAAGTAAATAACAAATAGTCAGTAATTCCTAAATGGATCCTCTTCCACATTGCTTAAAAATGCTGATTATCAACAAAAAACAATAAGCATTCAAAATAACAAACACTGATATTGAATGTTGACAATGTTGACCTAAAAGGAAACTAAGGCCAAATAAATATTGTTGCTTTGCCTCCTATGGATTTGTCACCTCTTTTCCCCTGGGTGACAGAGCTGCCAAAGATTACTCAAAGCCCATCCCTTTTGAGCATTGAGAAGCCCCAGAAAGGGGTTAAGATCCCAGGACCCTCAAACGTGAGGCATCCTTCCATTTGGGAAATTAACCACGAATTGGGGTTCTCTTCCTGCATTTATTCTCCAGACCAAGAAGTTACCGGAGGAGACATAGGTGGGATTTTGCTGAGTACAGTTTAACAAGTTTTACAATAGAAGCTGGTAACATTCAGTAAAAATGAGTTAGATGACATTCTGTTAGGCTATTAAGTAATCCACTAACAAAGGCTTGATTTAGCCAACATTTCTTTTCCCTCTAGCAGCTTTTTAGTAATTTTACATATCAATTAGTAACTTGTCTGTCTTAGAACCAGCAACCTTGCTGTGTTAGGATTCTTATCTTGCAACAGAGACTCAGTGCCCTGGGGGAAATTTCCTGTCCTTTGCAAGGTCAATATTTGAAACTGTAAGGCTTTGGAAAACCAGGCCCTGTGAGGTACATTTGCTTTACGAATCCTCTACACATATAACAAGGATTTATTGAGCCTTGTGATTGCAACTGGGGACACTCATAGGTCAGGTAGCCTTGGAAATATGCTCTGAAAAGGATCAGCAGAGCTTATAGCATTTTATAATCACAAGAAGGGAGAGAAATCGAAGGGGAGGTATAGAAAGACAGCCCTCCCAATTTTCATGGCTTTTCAGTGCCATTACAGCTGCTTGCTGATAACATTTTCCAGGACAGATGGATGTGACCACCAGCTTATCCCAAATTTCCCAAGGCACTATAATTTAGCTGACTTGGTCAGAGAAGTTTCTTTTGTTGTTATTATTTCCCCTTTTTGATCAGAAATCTTTCATCTGAAAACATTAATGTTCTACTCAGGCAGACATTTTGGTCCTTCATCGCTGGGAAGGCACATTCTCAGAAAGTCATGTCCCATGTAGAGGGAAAATATTAGGCTCTGTCCTCTAGGTGTCAGTCTGAATTTTAAGCAACATGTGAGTTGGGAGGGGACAGCAGCCAGGTCTTTCTTATTCCTGTGAAGCATCATTTCTATGCATCAAGCTATCGTGATTTTAGTTTTAGTAGTAGACTCAAAACATCAAGTAACACACAGTATAATTATCTTGAACACCAGTATTATAAGAACAATGCTTATGACTATGAGAACCAGAATAATCAGAAAGTGTTGCCACCAGGAACTCCAAGAAACAACCCATTTAGTGACTAATTCCACAAGTGATGGAAAGAGCATCTCCACGGCATCAATTTGCCCTGCCATCTGTTTTAAAAAGTGGATAAGACTGGCTGATTCATCTGGTATATACATGAAACGTTCTGTTTTGAGGACAGCACAGATACCACCTTGTGAAGTAGTTAAAATATCTAAAGCCATATGATTTTGCATTACAGCTTTACACGTTAGAGTCACTTCATTTTTCAACAGTACTAAATCCGTTCAGCTGTCATTTAAGGTAAAGTTGGTAACGGCCTCAATGTGCATAATTACGTCCTCAATACCCAGAGAGGAAACAAAGAAGGCTGTAAAGTGTTCATACCATTTGAAGACAGCACAAGTACATCTAGCTTTTAATAAGAGCAGATTGCAAAGCCATCTACAGATTCAATGCAATCCCCATCAAAATACCAATGACATGCTTCAAAGAAATAGAAAAAATAAACAAAACCCTAATATTCATATGGAACAACAAAAGACCCTGAATAGCCAAAGCAATCCTGAGCAAAGAAAAAAACAAAAGGATGGAGGCATAACACTACCTGACTTCAAATTATACTACAAAGCTATAGCAACCAAAACAGCATGGTACTGGCATAAAAACCGACATTTGGACCAATGGAACAGAATAGACAGCCAAGAAAGCAACCCACAAACTACATCCAAGTGTCCTTCAACAAAAGCAACAAGAACATACACTGGGGAAAAGACTACCTCTTCAATAAATGATGCTGAGAAAACTGGACATCCATATGTAGAAGAATCAAACTAGACCCCTATGTCTCACCATATACCAAAATCAACTCAAAAATGGGTTAAAGACTTAAATATAAGACCAGAAACTATAAAACTCCTAAAAGAAAACATAGGAGAAACACTTCAGAAGTAGGACAGGGCAAAGACTTTATAAATATGACCTCAAAAGCACAGGCAACAAAAGAAAAAATAAACACACGGGATTATATCAAACTAAAAAGCTTCTGCACAGCAAAAGAAACAATTAACAGGGCCTGCCCAGTGGCGCACTGCTACAGTGCGCCGCTTGGGAGCGTGGCAGCGCTCCTGCCGAGGGTTCGGATCCCACATACAGACTGGCTGCTCACTGGCTGAGCGAGGTACAGGCGCAACACAGAGGGTTGCGAACCCGTTGCCGGTCCCGGTCCGGTACGGGTGCGACACTGAGGGTTGCGATCCGTGGCCAGTCACGAAAAAAGACAAAAA
>NW_007739116.1:2022-14233 GCF_000696425.1 Galeopterus variegatus | reverse complement strand
GGGGCGCGTGCCGGCGCTCCGGCCGAGGGTTCGGATCCCACATACAGACTGGCCGCTCACTGGCTGAGCGAGGTGCAGGCGCAACACAGAGGGTTGCGAACCCGTTGCCGGTCCCAGTCCGGTACGGGTGCGACACTGAGGGTTGCGATCCGTGGCCAGTCACGAAAAAAGACAAAAAAAAAAAAGAAACAATTAACAGAGCTAAAAACAACCTACAGAGTGGGAGAAAAATTTTTTTCTTTTGTTTTTCTTTTAATTGAATCATAATCAATTATACATATTTTGGGGG
Organism: Galeopterus variegatus; assembly: GCF_000696425.1. Taxonomy (NCBI): domain Eukaryota; kingdom Metazoa; phylum Chordata; class Mammalia; order Dermoptera; family Cynocephalidae; genus Galeopterus; species Galeopterus variegatus. Next base: position 13,944 of record NW_007739116.1, on the reverse strand, counting down.
TTCAATGCTGATATATGTTGATCAAATCAATATTACTAGTATATATATTGTTACAAGTCGTACTTATTCTTTATGCCCCTTGCCCAATCTCTCCCTATCCCTCTCTTCCCACCACTGATAACCCTAGATTTCTTCTCTCCTTCTGAAAGAGTAATGGTTACTCTGTTGATTTGTTGCCTAAATGACCTGTCCAATGCTGAAAGGTGTGTTCAGGTCCCCCAATATTATCATAGGGCAGATGCTTCTTCTGTCACTCTGAAATGTGCTTTGTGGAGAGAAACATCCTCTTTTCTTCTTTGGTCTCTGCTGGTGACTCTCCTTGTGTCAATGCACTCCAGTGCACCATCTGCGTGGGAGTTGTGAAGTCTAGCCACTTTCGCAGCAGCTATGGATACTGTGGTGGCTGTGGTGGGCCACCACCCACATGGACATGATGTTTTGGGCATGATCCTTGGCATTGGTCATGTGCCTGGTTGTGGGAGTGGGGGGTCTAGTCCCTGGCTCCATGTCCTGGGCCCCTGGCAGTGGCACTGAGAGTGTGCCTGGTTGTGTGGGGGGGTCCAGTCCCTGGCTCCATGCCTCAGCTCCCGGGTTGGCCCTGAGACACTGGCAGTGTGCCTGGTTGTGGGGTAGTCTGGTCTCCAGCTCCATACCTCAGGCCCCAGGAAGGCCCTGAGGCACTGGTGGTGTGCCTGGGCCAGAACTAATTTTTTGTCCTTTGCTTATTTCTAAAATGGGGGAAATTGTTGTGGGAACCAGTACTTGAGCTCTGTGGCTGAGATAAATTGCTGTTTTGCTTCTGTTTTCCTGGGGAAGGCTTTTTGTGCAGCTCAGGGTTTAATGGTTGACCCTATAGGTAACTTTCAACTCTCCAGAGACCCAGTACACCTGGGCTGTGTAGAAACTCTGATCTGGGCCTGAATCTTTTCATCAAACTGCACCTCATGCCATTCTATATTCCTGACCAGTCTCCTCTGAGTGGTCCTGTGCTGACTGAGGGGCAGATTGGCTGTCTTTGCTGTGTCCCAGTGTTCTCCCAGTAGACCCATCTCCCCCACTGCCCATGCTCCAAACACTTCCAATGGGACAGACCATGCACTCATCCCTTGCAATGACTCACCAGCCTCTGAATGGCTCCTTTTTTTCAGTTGTTCTGGCTCCTTGCTCCTGTGTGGGTCCACGGGAACCCTATTAGTGGTCTTGCTCTCCTTGCTGTCCTTTTCCCCTGCCACCTCCAAGCAACTCCATCTGAAGGACATAGCTGTAGCTTCTGGGCTCCTGCTCCATGTGTGCAGCAGCTCCAGCCTTAAAGTAGCCATGGCCCAAAACGCTCCAAGCAGATTTTTCCTTCTCTTACCATGGCTTCTCCCACCTTCATGAACTCTGTAGATCTCTCCTCCTCTTCCCCTGAGCTCTAGCTGCCCCATCTTGGCTATTGTTGTATTTTTATAGTTGTAAATTTGTTGATTTGTGGGAGAGAGTGACACTGGGGACCATCTATTCTGCTATCTTGACCAGAAGCCTCTGGGAGAAAATATTTGCAAACTATGCAAATGTGACAAAGGATTAATATCCAAAATATACAAAATATCAAACAACTTAACAGTAAAAAAACAAATAATCCAATTGAAAAATGGGCAAAGGAGCTGAAATACAAATGGCCAACAAATACATGAAAAAATGCTCAACATCACTCGGCATCAGGGAAATGCAAATCAGAACCACATTAAGATATCATCTCACCCCAGTTAGACTGGCTGTTATCAAAAAGATGGAGAACAATTTGTTGGTGAGGATGTGGAGAAACCTTCTACACTGTTGGTGGGACTAAAAAGTAGTGAAGACATAACGGTAAATGGTAAAGAGTTTCCTCAAACAACTACAGATAGAACTGCCATACAATCCAGCAATTCTACTGCTGGGTATATGCCCAAAGGAATGGAAATCATCATGTCAAAGGGATACCTGCACTCCATGTTTACCACAGCTCTATTTACAATAGTCAAGAGTTGAAACCAACCTAAATTCCCATTGTTGGATGACTGGATAAGGAAAATATGATATATTTACACAATGGTATACTACTCAGCCATAAAAAAGAATGTAATTCTACCATTTGCAGCAAGATGGATGAACTTAGAGAAAATCATGTTAAGTGAAATAAGCCAGGCACAGATGGAAAAATACCACATGTCCTCACTCATAAGTGGGAGCTGAGAGAGAAAGGAGGGAGAGTAAGACCACAGTGTGTTGGACTTCCAGAGCATACCTAGGGCTGCAGAGTGGGGTGAGGAGGGAGGTTGGAGATTAATTGGGTGGGGGACGTGGGGAATAATCACAATTTGTGGTAATGGGCATGCTCATAGTATCGACCTGGCCATCACATCTCAGGCACAAGTGATGATGGTCAGCTTTGTACACCATGAATATGCATAACCAATTTTTAAAAAGAAAGAAAGAAGCCAGGCCCAGAAAGAGAAATACTGCATGCTCACTCATAAGTGGGAATAAAAAAATAAGCAAATAAATTTTAAAAAAGAAAGAAAGATAGGGGGGGGGGGGGTGGGGGTGGGGTAAGGGAGGAATTGGTAAAGGGCCATGAGGAAAAATTACATTGTATATTGTTGAATATGCTAATTATCCTGATTTGAACATTACATATTGCACACAGGCACTGATATTCAACTTTGTACCCCATGGATATGTACAATCAACTGTGTTACAATAAAACAACAACAGCAAAAATGGGCAGATTAGCAGAGGCTTCTAAAATGTTAAAGACGTGCCCCCGAGCACAGGCAAAGCTAGATCACAGCACCCTAACCAACCAAGAGATAGCCAGGGCCACCAGTTTGTTCTACATAGCCAATGTGCGCCACTTGGAGTGACCCAATAAATGCCAGGGCTTTGGGAACAATCAGTAGCAAACCAATTAGAGGCCTGAAGTTGTAAGGTATGATTACATCGTTCAGGGGGCAACCAACCCATGTTATGGGTATTGCTTGGTTGGCCATCCTTAGTATGGTTTGTTTGTTCCCAACATAAAGGGGCTTTGCTACTTAGATGCCCAAATGATAGTGTCAACCACATGCCATCATGCTAAGTCTGTGTAAACCCATGTGGATGTCTCATTACTTACTGTGAGAACAAGATGACAGAAGTAATTGTAGCATTTCAAGAGAAAGAGAAACCATGTCCTTTGCTTTGCAAGTTATTATTTATACGCCATTGGTATATATTGTTTCTAGTGATGTCAGAAGCATCTGATGTAACTTGGCCTTTACTCCCTTCCAGTATCCAAGTTTGTAAATGTGGCCAATCGGTATCCCATAGGGGTAACACCCATCATGACAACCCTGAAGAACTGGGTAGCTGCAATTGTCCACATGTCCAACAGGGGGATAAGTTGTGCACTCAGGCAAAAGAGTGTGCCCACTGTAGAAATAGGTTGCCTTCCAGGGTGTTAATGGATGGGATGGTAAAAAAATAATGAGAAGAGTTAGGGGCATCTTACAGCTTAAACTAGGTGATAAATGTTAATGTAGCATAAATTTGGTTAAAATGCAAACCCAAAGAGATGAGAAAAGTCTGACCAAAGCCTAGGAAGAAAAGAGCTCCCCAGAGTAAAAATTTTCAACAGTGTTGATCATGGAGTTGTCATCAGGTCTGGTCCAAACTCTGGGGAAAGTGCTGTCTGCTCAGATGCTGCCTTCTCACCCTTGTTAGAAGAGTGGGGTGTCTGACCACAGGTTAGCTTCAATTGAAGATCTCCATTAATGGAGAAGGTCCACTCAGGTGGGTTTGCCGTTTTTAATGAGAAACTTGAATCCATGAGTCAATGCCTTTAAGCTTAGCTACACAGGGATTGGTTAACAGTATCTGATAGAATGGAGAAGGTCCACTCAGGTGGGTTTGCCGTTTTTAATGAGAAACTTGAATCCATGAGTCGATGCCTTTAAGCTTAGCTACACAGGGATTGGTTAACAGTATCTGATAACGTCCCTTCTATTGTGGCTGGAGGGAGTTTTTATTCTACGACATTTCCAATAAACAAAATCTCTGGGCTGGAGACCATGAAGTTTTGATGTCTTAGTCTTCTGGGAGGTCACTGGGTAAGGAATCTTTTATTAATTTAGATTTTTTTGTGTGTGATAAACTTTATAAGGCCTTGGCAGTAATTAAGAATGTCACCTTTTAGAAGGGCTGGTTCATAGATTCCTTCATCTAGGCCCATAGGTCTACCTGTTATTATTTCAAAGGGAGACAGATGATGCTTTCCAAATGGGGTAGATAAAAAACTGAGCAACACCAATGGAAGAGCCTTTGGCCAGGGAAAGTTAAAGATTTCTGTTAATTTTGCCCAGTTGAGTCTTTATTATTCTGTTTGTGCGTTCCACAAGTCCAGGGAACTGAGGATGGTATGTGCAATGGAAATGCTGGACTATTGATCAGATATAGCTAAAGAACCAAATTATTTGGCCAGTGAAATGTTATCCCTAGATCACTGTGAAGCTCAGAGGGAACTCCCCACGATGGGATATTTTTCTAATACAACCTTACCTGTTGTTGGGCTGTGGCTCTGTGGCATGGGCATGCTTCAGCCCAATGAGAAAGCACACAGATTAAAACCCAAACATACTTGTATCCTTGCGATGGGGGCAGCTGGACAAAGTCGGACTTTATAAGAAGCAGGCTTATTAATGGAGTAATGCTGTGTGTGGCTCAAAAGTAAAAGAGCTTCCACTGAATGCAGAACACGAAATGCAGAAGTGGGAAGCCAATTATAATTTCTTCAACTGGGGCCGGCCCGGTGGCGCACTGCTACAGTGCACCGCTTGGGAGCGCAGCGGCGCTCCCGCCGAGGGTTCGGATCCCACATACAGACTAGTTCCCGCTCACTGGCTGAGCGAGGGGCAGGCACAGCACCAAGGGTTGTGATCCCGTTGCTGGTCCCGGTCCTGTACGGGTGCAACACTGAGGGTTGTGGTCCGTTGCCAGACACAAAAAAAGGAAGAAAAGAAAAGAAAAGAAAAGAAAAAAGACAAAAAGGATAATTTCTTCAACTGCCTTGAAAAGCAGGGCAGTAGCTGACATTGCTCTCATGCAAGGTGGCAACCCTTAAGCCACCACATCTAATTGCTGGCTATAAGATCTGTTAGTTCTATTTTGGTCTCCCTGCTTCTGAGTTAGGACCCGTAGGGCATTTCCCTTATCTTTATGTACAAAAGGGGGAAGGGCAGCTTGTATTTAGGGTGTCCCAGGACAGGGGCAGTCATTTTTATGGTTTTTATAGCTGATAGTCCTTCTGTGTTCCACACAAGAGGATCTGGCTGATATACTTTTAACAGGGCATATAAGGGTTGAGCAATTAAGGAAAAATTGGGAATCTAATTTTGACGGTATTTGGCTAGACCTAAAAATCTCTGGAGCTGTCTTTGTAGAAGGTTCAGGGAAGGCTACAATGCCTTTGATTCTANTCTCTGGGCTGGAGACCATGAAGTTTTGATGTCTTAGTCTTCTGGGAGGTCACTGGGTAAGGAATCTTTTATTAATTTAGATTTTTTTGTGTGTGATAAACTTTATAAGGCCTTGGCAGTAATTAAGAATGTCACCTTTTAGAAGGGCTGGTTCATAGATTCCTTCATCTAGGCCCATAGGTCTACCTGTTATTATTTCAAAGGGAGACAGATGATGCTTTCCAAATGGGGTAGATAAAAAACTGAGCAACACCAATGGAAGAGCCTTTGGCCAGGGAAAGTTAAAGATTTCTGTTAATTTTGCCCAGTTGAGTCTTTATTATTCTGTTTGTGCGTTCCACAAGTCCAGGGAACTGAGGATGGTATGTGCAATGGAAATGCTGGACTATTGATCAGATATAGCTAAAGAACCAAATTATTTGGCCAGTGAAATGTTATCCCTAGATCACTGTGAAGCTCAGAGGGAACTCCCCACGATGGGATATTTTTCTAATACAACCTTACCTGTTGTTAGGCTGTGGCTCTGTGGCATGGGCATGCTTCAGCCTAATGAGAAAGCACACAGATTAAAACCCAAACATACTTGTATCCTTGCGATGGGGGCAGCTGGACAAAGTTCAACTGCCATTTCTCAAAGGGTCCCCATGGTAAGAGGAAATGTCCCTGTGATCCACAGAGTGGTTTTCCAGGATTATAAATATAAACAGGACAGCAAGAGTACACCTTTTGAGCAACTGTAGGAGATGGTCTCCAGTAATACTGTTTTTCCCATGCTGTGATTTTATCTGGATTCCAATGAATTAATTCATGAACATACTATAAAAAAGGATAGCTGGAGTCCTAAAGGGAAAATTGGTCTATTATTTGGTTTGAACCATAAATGTGTTTCAGGAGAAAACATTCCTATTTTTCCACAGGCTTAATTCTTTCTTAGAAATTTTTCTTGTGCCTCTTTCAGAAAGGTTTTAAATGGGACGTATGCTTGTAGATACAGTTCGAGATGGCTGGTTTTCAAATAAGGGTTGTTTATTAGAGCCATGTTTTTGGCTGCAGCATCAGCAAAACAATTTCCCTACTTTTAGGAATGTCTAATTTTGAATGTCCAGGAATTTTTATGATAAGCAATGATTTAAGTTTTCGAGTATCTTCTGAAAAGTCAATGACCTGTTGCACATTTCTGACGGATTGTCTTTAAGAGGTTAGGAACCCATATAGTTTCCAGAGCATCCCCAAATCATGAGTTACTCCAAATGCATATCTGCTATTTGTATAAATGTTAGCAACTTTATTTTCTGCCAATTGACAAGCTCTTGTTAGGGCAATCAATTCTGCTTGCTGAACTGACTTCGCCTCTGGCAGAGGATTGTCTTCAATGACATCATTTGAAAAGACAACCACATAACCTGCTCAGTATTTTCCAGACTCATCCTTTAAAGAGGAACCATCTGTGAACCAGATAACATCAGCATGATCTACAGGAGTTTCTCATAAGTCCTGTCTGGGGTGAAGAGCTGATCAGTGAAGGAAATACAGCCATGGGATACTTTGTCAGAAAGCAACCAGAAGAGAGTAGCAGGGTTAGGATTGTTACGAGAGATGGTAATGTTTGGTGAAAATAAGAGAAGGACTTTATAAGAAGCAGGCTTATTAATGGAGTAATGCTGTGTGTGGCTCAAAAGTAAAAGAGCTTCCACTGAATGCAGAACACGAAATGCAGAAGTGGGAAGCCAATTATAATTTCTTCAACTGGGGCCGGCCCGGTGGCGCACTGCTACAGTGCACCGCTTGGGAGCGCAGCGGCGCTCCCGCCGAGGGTTCGGATCCCACATACAGACTAGTTCCCGCTCACTGGCTGAGCGAGGGGCAGGCACAGCACCAAGGGTTGTGATCCCGTTGCTGGTCCCGGTCCTGTACGGGTGCAACACTGAGGGTTGTGGTCCGTTGCCAGACACAAAAAAAGGAAGAAAAGAAAAGAAAAGAAAAGAAAAAAGACAAAAAGGATAATTTCTTCAACTGCCTTGAAAAGCAGGGCAGTAGCTGACATTGCTCTCATGCAAGGTGGCAACCCTTAAGCCACCACATCTAATTGCTGGCTATAAGATCTGTTAGTTCTATTTTGGTCTCCCTGCTTCTGAGTTAGGACCCGTAGGGCATTTCCCTTATCTTTATGTACAAAAGGGGGAAGGGCAGCTTGTATTTAGGGTGTCCCAGGACAGGGGCAGTCATTTTTATGGTTTTTATAGCTGATAGTCCTTCTGTGTTCCACACAAGAGGATCTGGCTGATATACTTTTAACAGGGCATATAAGGGTTGAGCAATTAAGGAAAAATTGGGAATCTAATTTTGACGGTATTTGGCTAGACCTAAAAATCTCTGGAGCTGTCTTTGTAGAAGGTTCAGGGAAGGCTACAATGCCTTTGATTCTATCCGGATTTGTTAATAACCCTTTTTTAGAAATTAGATACCCTAGGTATCTTACTTGCTCTAAGCAAAAGTGAAGTTTATCTCTAGAAATTTTATGTCCCTTACTGCTAACTGTCTTAAGAGGTATACTCTGTCACCTCTGGAAGCTGGCTACTTGGGTCCAGTGGAATGCTGAAGAAAGTGCTGCCTGAGTCAGCAACAGTGGACATTTCACTCTCAGTGGGAACTGCTGCCAGATGAGTATGGAATTAAGTACTACAGAATGTCTTGGAATCACAATATTATTTATTGCTCTTAAATATTGTGCAAAATGTCAACCCTTCTCGTTAGGCTTCTTGACTAGAAGAATTGTATTACATAAACTAGTACAAGGGATAATTAGACCCCTTTTAAATTAATAATAAATAATTATTTAAAATTATTCCCCATAATTTAAAATTTCCTTCAGATGTGACCAAATCAGGAAACTCACCCTCATGTGTTTTTCAGTTGGGAGCTAGCATTGATTAGTTAGTCATGAATGAAAAGGCAGATTCTACTGTAATTTACGTTAAAGTATGCTATGCAATTTTCCCTTGGCTGAGAAATGAAACTAACCCACACTGCTGTTCTTCTACCTGTCAGTATCATGACAGATTCCCATTTTGCTGGATTCTTCTATTGAAACAAAACAAAACAGAGACAGCTGCCAAATTGCTACCTAAATCACCCACTGTGCAGTGGAGCAAAAATGGCAGTCCTTTATGTGAAACTCCTGTGGATAGAGATGGAAACACTCATTCTCAAAGGGAAAAGGAGAGTGTTAGAAAAGAAAAACTCAGTAGATCTTCTGGCCCCACCCAAAGAGAGGGAGATCAGAAATTCAGGAGAACTCAAGCTTCTGTGCTCAATGGAGCCTCTGGAGTCAGAGGGTGCATTGAACCAAGTACTGGTACCTGAAGTGCAAACTTGAGAGGAATGCTGGGAAATCAGGGACTTTGCTGTGAGTCCCTTCATGGTCTCCAAATGTTGACCTAAAAAGAAACTGAGGCCAAATATAACAAGGATTTGTTAACCAGTATAACAGTCGCAACTGGGGAGACACATAGATCAGGTAGCCCTAAAAAGATGCTCTGAAAAGAGTAAGCAGAGCTTAGCATTTAATAATCACAAGAAGAGGGAGAGATAGAAGGAAAGCTCTCCTAGTTTTTATGGCTTTCTGGCACCACTATGGCTGCTTCTAAGTAAAATAGTCTTACGATAACATTTTCCAGGAGAGGTGGATGGGACTGCTGGCTTATCCCAAATCTCTCAAGGCACTATAATTTAGCTGACCTGGTCAGAGCAGATTCTTTATACCCTGTTGCCAGATTCTGGAAAGAATTTTCACTAATCGCTAACCTGAATGAAGATTCCATTTATAAAAACAACCTCTACCTCATGAAACAAAGCTATTTATTATCATCATCACCAACATTTATAACTTATATGTCAAGTACTGTGTCAAGTCTATGATTAATCTGGGTTCTAGGGAAACTCAGCTATCAGTGGTCTTCAGAGAATCTGAAATCTATGGAAATTATATGCAAAAGTCTGAATTTTTTTGGAGAGAAGCTTTCATAAGCTTCTCAAAGCATTTTATGCATCCCCTTCCAAAACAGGTTAAGAAACAGTGTCTAGTAGAACCCTTTCATTTTAGAGAGAGCCCAGATGGGCTTTCGCCCAATAATATTATGTTCACATGCCTGGGTCACCCATAGCCTCTATACCTGCAGACATGGTCTCTCAGGCTGGTAAAAATAATCCTAATTTGAAAGAGAGAAATCCACATATTACTGATTTTATTTTTTAAAAATTCTGCTAAATGTCTTATTCCAATTAGGTTTCAAAAGATGGCCTTGGGCCGGCCCGGTGGTGCACTGCGCTAGTGCGCCGCTTGGGAAGCACAGCGGCGCTCCCGTCGAGGGTTTGGATCCCACATACAGACCGGTTCCCGCTCACTGGCTGAGCGAGGCGCGGGGGCAACGCCGAGGGTTGCGATCCCGTTGCTGGTCCTGGTCTGGTGCGGGGGCGACACTGAGGGTTGCGATCCATTGCCGGACATGGAAAAAGACAAAAAAAAAAAAAAAAAAAAAGATGGCCTTATTTCATTATTATAAATTATCAAAATTAAGGAAAAAATACATTAATGTAAATATTAAATTCTTTAATATTTTCTCATATTTCCCTTCCTTGCCATTTTTATATGTCTTTTCCTCTAAAACCTAGAATCTTAAATCTAAGGTTCAGCTATCACACTAAAGTGCCATTTTATTTGGATATTTGCATATTGTTTTGGAATTTGAAAATCTCACATTCAAATATTTTTTAAAATTCGGAAGTTTCTAAAACTAAAACCATTGCTTTAAAATGTGTATGGAAAGTATGCAATTGGAACCAAATGTTCTCTCTCCACCCTATTATAAGACCCTCACTATCCAAGGTATCCAAAATTCTAAGCAAAATTGCAAATCTAGAAATTGATTTGTCACTTATATAAAAATGGATAAACATTTGCAAAGTAAAAGGAGTACACAAATTACTAGGCCCACTAAGTTTAAGCCTAGGAAATAAAAACTACAAAGTGGTCAGTAGAAATAAAATTGTAATACTAGAACTCTTTTGTGAAAATGGCCACAAAATAATTATTCATGAATGCAGTGTTCCTAATTCTTATATAATAGACACTTTTTAGGCACTAATTTGTAAAAACGACCAAAAAAGTTACATCTTTATTTCAACATTCTTAGAATTTGAATTTTCCTTCCAAATTAACTTTCCTGGCAGTGGATCATCAGAAAATCTGGCAGGCCTTAATAGGGATTGTGGCGTGTTTTAGTAAGGTGCTCGTTGTACAAGTTCAAATTCAAGAAAATGCACTCAGTCATATAAACTTATTACTCGAGATAAGAGAATTGGAAAGATCCACCAGTTTGATAGCAAACCAATTATATCACAAACAGAATCTTCATGTGTTCTTCCTACATTTCAGAACTGCCAGAGTCAAATCTGATACTATTCGTCATATATTTAAAAGCAGAAATGTGAGTTACTGGTTTACTATTACATTCTTAGTTAGGACTGATTATTTGCACTTGAAAAAATAAATACACAGATGCAAAAGCTGAATATTAATTTTTAAATATCACCAGAAAAATAATCTATACATAATGTTGACATGATTATATAATGGAGGAGCAAACATTACATTAAATGAAAGAAGCCAGGCACAAAAGAACACATGCTGTATGATCCCATTTATGTAAAATGTTTCATGATATTGAAAATGAGGTTAAAAATGTCCTTCGATTTGGTACTTTTGTACTAAATTTTTTCTCAGTATTTTCACAAAGTCATATTTATTTAATGTACTTCCTGCTTTTAGTTGAACTCTGTACTCTAATCGTTTGCTGTATAAAGTGTGGTCCATGGATCAGCAGCATTGGCATCCCTTTGAGAGCTGATTAAGAATGCAGAATCTCAGGTCCAATCCCATGCTTGCTGAATCAAAACTGCCTGTTAGCAGAATTTCCAGGTGACTCATGCACATCAAAGTGCTCTAAAGCAGTGGTTCTCAAAGTGTGTTCTCCAGAACAGCAGCGTCTGCTTCTACTGGGAATTTGCTAAAAACAGAAGTTCTCTGGTCCCTCCCAAACCTACTGAATCAGAAACTCTAGCAATCCATGTTTTATTAAACTTTTCCAGTGATTCTGCTACTAAAAATTTACTGCACAATAGAGTCACTTTGTTGCACAATAAACTCACCTAGGGAACTTCAAAAAACCTTGACGCCCATGTTGCGACTCATACAAGTTAAATCAGAGTCTCTGGGTGGGACCTAGGTGTCAGTGTTTTTTAAATTCCTTAGGTGATTCCAATGTTTATTTAAGTTTGAAAATCAGTGTTCTAAAAAAGACGAAGCAAATTAATCTTATTGATGACTCAAAGTGGCTAAAGTTCTCAGAATGACTACAAATTATTGTATGATATTGAATTTATCAAA
>NW_007739116.1:0-446 GCF_000696425.1 Galeopterus variegatus | reverse complement strand
CAAAATGCTGACTGGGAGTATATATGTTTTCCTCCGGGCAGTATTAGTCTGGGGATACCACCCCAAAAAAGAAGAAATTGATAAAAACTACTTAAGCACTTTCAGACAGAGATGAGAACTATGCTTTTGGCATATGTATTTTCCACCTTGGAAATGAACACAAACTACCTGGAAAGCTGAAAAGAAAGGAGTTACCCTAGATGTTAATCCATAAACCAGAATCTACAGACATAAGCTATAAAAACACATTGAGTTCTTCCTCAAATTAAAAGGAAAAGTGATGCTAGATATCCCATTTGTGTCCTAACCATGCCACAATTATTTGGGCAAAGAACTCTGTTCCTGGAAGCAGGAAATAAAGTGATGAGAAGTCACATGCTACTGAAAATGGGTTGATTTGAAGAATAGTTTTGCAAGACCATAGAAGAAGAATACTGTGCTGTGAC
>NW_007739115.1:38511-38713 GCF_000696425.1 Galeopterus variegatus | reverse complement strand
CAAAAATCAGGACCAGTTTCAAATGTCCAGTGAGTAGTAGAACTCTTAAGATCTGGTGGTCAAGAGGCACACACAGTAGAGATATGGCATTGTATGTTCACTCTTGGTATTGTTTCATTGAAATTTAGAAGCAGCTGTCAACAACTGTAAAGAAACATGTTTGTTATGCTCACTGAAAGTCAGGTACGCCTCCTTTAAAAAT
>NW_007739115.1:29352-33854 GCF_000696425.1 Galeopterus variegatus | reverse complement strand
TTTTTTTTTCTATTTCTGTGAAAATGTCATTGATATTTTGATGGGGATTGTGTTGAATCTGTAGATCACTTTGTGCAGTACGGACATTTTCACAATGTTAATTCTTCTGAACCAAGAGCATGGAATATCTTTCCATCTTCTTGTGCCCTATTTAATTTCTCTCAACAGGATTTGTAGTTCTTGTCACAGCGATCTTTCACATCTTTGGTTAACTTTATTCCTAGGTTTTTTGTGGGGTTTTTTTTGATGACTATTTATAAATGGGCTAGCATTTTTGATTTCCTTTTCTGCTAGTTCATTGTTGGAGTATAAAAATGCTACTAATTTTCACTTATTGATCTTGTATCCTGCAACTTTGCTGAAATTTTTTATCAACTTTGAGTTTTTTGTAGAGTTTTCAGGCTGTTCTATATAAAATCATGTCATCTGAAAACAGGGCCGATATGACTTTGTCTTTTTCAATCTGGATGCCCTTTATTTTTTTCTCTTCCTAGGTTTCTCCAGGTAGTACTTCCAATACTATGTTGAATCAGAGTGGTGAGAGTGGGCATCCTGATCTTTTTCCTGTTCTTAAAGGAAAAGCTTATGACTTTTCCTCATTCAGGAAGTCAGTTTGCCATATACAGCTTTAACTGTTTTGAGATACTTTCCTTCTATACTTAATTTATTGAGAATCTTTATCATGAAAGGATATTGAATTTTGTCAAATGCTTTTCAATACCTTTGAGATAATCATATGTTTTTTGTCTATGATTTTGTTGATGTGGTGTATCACATTTTGACTTGCATATGTTGAACCAACCTTGCATCCCTGAGATGAATCCTACTTGATCATGATATATAATTTTATGAATGTGTTGCTGTATTCTATTTTCTAATATTTTATCGAGGATTTTTCACCTACATTCATCAAATATTTTGGCCTGTGGTTTTATTTTTTTGTTGTATCTTTGGTTTTGGTATCAGTGTGACATTTGCTTCACAGAATGAGTTTGGGAGAATGGCTTCTGTTTCAGTTTTTTGAAATTGACTATAGAAAATTGGTATTAATTATTCTTTAAACATTTGGTAGAATTTGGCAGTGAGGCCATTCAGTCCTGGGCTTTTCTCTTTTGGGAGACCACTGATTACAGTTTCAATCTCTTTGATTGTTATTGGTCTGTTCAGATTTTCTGTTTTCTTGGTTAAGTCTCAGTAGTGTGTTTGTGTCTAGAAATTTGTTCATTTCCTCTAGGTTTTCAAATTTGTTGGCATGCAATTTTTTATAATAATCTCTAATGATTTTTTGTATTTCCATGGTATCAGTTGTAATGTTGCTTTTTTATTTTTAATTTTTGTTATTTGTGTCTTTCTCTTCTTTTTTTAGTTAGCTTCGCTAATGGCTTGTGAGCTTTTTTAATCTCAAAAAAACACCTTTCTTTCATTGTTGTTTTGTACTGTTTTTTGGGTTTGTATTTCATTTAGTTCTCCTCTGATTTTAACTTTTTTATGTCTAGTAAATTTGAGGTTGTATTGTTCTTGTTTTTCTAGCTCATTGTGGTGAAGTGTCAGATTGTTTGTCATCTTTTCATTCTTCTTAAGTAAGCACTTACTATGACAAACTTCCCTCTTAGTACTGCGTTTGCAGTATCCCACAGATTTTGGTATGATGTGTCATTATTTTCATTTGTTTTAATATTTTTTTAATTTTCTGTTTAATTTCTTCTTGGACTCATATGTCATGCAGTAGAATGTTGTTTAATTTCCATGTATTTGTATAGTTTCCTGAGTTTCATTTGTTATTGATTTCTAGTTTTAATACATTATTGTCTGAAAAAATATATAAAATAATTTCAATTATTTTTAACAATTTGTTGAGAATTGTTTCGTGACCTAACATGTGCTCTATCCTTGAGAATGTTCATGTGCTGATGAGAAGAATGTATATTCTGTAGCTGTTGGATGAAATGTTCTGTAGATATCTGCCAAGTCCAATAGGTCTAAAGTGTTGTTTAGGTCTTGTGTTTGTCTGTTCATTTTTTTCCTAGGTGACCTGTCCAATATTGAGAGTGAGGTGTTCAGGTCCCCTAATATTATGGTATCTGGGTCTGTCACTGTCTTTAGATCTAATAGTGTTTTCTTTACATATTTGGATGCTCCAATGTTGGGTGCATTGGAGCATGATTGTTATGTCTTCTTGTTGGATAGATACCTTGATCATTATGCAGTGGCCTTCTTTATCTCTTTTTACAGTTTTTGTATTTTATCTGATATAAGAATAGCTACTCAAGCTCATTTTTTGTTTCTATTTGTGTAATATTTCTTTTTCAGTCCTTTCACTCTTAGTATATGTGTGTCTTTACAGGTAAGGTGAGTCCCTTGAATATAGAATTTTGTTGGGTCTACCTTTTAAATCCAATCAGTCAGTCTGTGCCTTTTAAGTGGGATATTTAATCTTTTTACATTAAGAGTAATTGTTGAAAGGTGTTGATTTACTACTGGTATTTTACTGAGTTTTGTTGGGATGTTTTAAGAATTTCTTGTTCCTTTCTTTCCATTTACTGTTTGTCTTCTATGTTTTTTGGTTTCTTGAAGTGGTAAGGTTCTTTTCTCTGTATTGTTTGCATTTTTGTTTTACTGGTATGTTCTGTTTTTTTCTTGAGTATTCATGGCAATGATGGTTGTTTTTCAGTTACCAGGTGCAGTACTCCCATGAAAATTTCTTGTAATGCTGATCATGTGGTGGTGAGTTGTTGCAGTTTTTGTTTGTCTGAGAAGTTCACTATTTGTCCTTCATTTCAGAAGAATAGCCTTGGTAGGTATAGCATTATTGGCTGGCAATTTTTTTCTTTTAGTATTTTCAATACATCATCCCATTCTCATCTGGCTTTTAGGGTTTCAGATGAAAAGCCTGGTGTTAGTTTGATAGTGGCTCCCTTATAGGTGACTTGATGCTTTTCTCTTGCTACTTTCAAGATTTTCTCTTTGTATTTAAGCTTTGCCAATTTGACTATAATGTGTCTTGGAGAAGACCATTTTGGGATGGATTTGTTTGGGGATATTTGAGTCTCCTGAATCTTAAGATCTGCATCTTTCCCCTTATCTGGAAAGTTCTCCCTTATTACTTTGTTGAATATGTTTTCATTGCCTTTTCCTTTTTACTTCCCTTCTGGAACACTCATGATTCAGATATTTCAGCACTTAAACTTGTCTGCTATGTGTCTTAGATTTTCTTCAGTTTTTTAAATTCTTTTTTCTTTTTCTTTTTTCTTTCCTTTGTCTGCCTGAGTTCTTTCAAAAAGGCCATCTTCAAGTTCAGAAATTCTCTCTCCTGCTTGTTCTAGTCTACTTTTTAAGCTTTCTGTTGTAGTTCTTTTTTGTTGTTGCTCTTGTTAAAAAAAATCTTTCAGCTCCACAAGCTCTGCTACATTTTTTTTAGGGCATTAATTTTTTTGCATATTTCCTCCTTCAGGTCCTGAGTACTATTTCTCATTTCACTGTGTCATCTAATGGAATCTTTTTGTACCTCATTGAGTTTCCTTATAATTGTTGCTTTAAATTCCTTTTCAGTCATTTCAAGGACTTCCTGTTCTATAGAAACACAATTTAACATTGCATTTCAATCGCAGGGACAAATCAACACTCTGACGTAGTGTCCGAGTATAAAATGCAGGAACCTTAATCAGTTTACAATCACACAAGCCAATACATTGACTTTTAATCTATTAATGCCATTCCTGAATGTAGGAAAGGCCAAGTATACTAAATGACTTAGTAAGATGCATATTTGGCTGACTATGAACATAAACCTCATGTAACACAGGAGCTTGATGCATTGTGTATTTTTTTGTGTGACTTTGTGGCTTAACTAATGTGAAGTTATTCCTTTAAAACAAAGAATACATTGCTGAACTTTATGTTCTCTAATATTAAGAAAGAGACACAATATAATATATCTCTTTGATAAGGAAGGCAAAATTTGTCATATCTGGCTGTCCTGTTTTTATTAATTTCTTTTATGTTCCAAAACCTGTCAACCTTGCATAGGGCTCAGATCAAAAGAATGTGCTATCCAGGTGGACTAAGGAGGAAATAGTTCTACTGTTACGTTTTTAAAATTAATGCATTAAAGTGCCTGTAAAATTCTTTGTAAACAGTAACAAGTGACAATGAGACAATCATAGTCAGGGTCTCTGGATTTTGGGAGCAAAGGAATTTCCTTTCAAAAATGAAAAAGACTCCTTTTGAAAAAGAGCTCTTGCTGTTACTGTCTGAGGGAGACTGGTAAACCAGCATGGTTTTCAGGAAATTGGAGACTTCACATGCCTATTATAAATTTAACATTATCTGATATGTTTGACCATATAAGTGACATGTGCCCAGTATTCTTCTGCCACTACACAGAAAAGTTATGTGAAAGACCTAAGGAGATTTAAAGAGTTCAACTGAATTTCAAGAGAATTTTTTTCACTTTCCAATATTTATTCCCAATCCTGTCATTCTGTTGTCACTTCTTCAACCAA
>NW_007739115.1:27464-29066 GCF_000696425.1 Galeopterus variegatus | reverse complement strand
AACAGAAAAGTTATGTGAAAGACCTAAGGAGATTTAAAGAGTTCAACTGAATTTCAAGAGAATTTTTTTTCACTTTCCAATATTTATTCCCAATCCTGTCATTCTGTTGTCACTTCTTCAACCAACATCTAAGACCTCATGGGATGTTTTCTGTGACCATTCACAAACCAATAAATAAATAAATAACTGAAGCATAGTTTATGTGTATTGGTATGGCATTAGATGCTGGCTTAATGGGTTCCCAGATGACTATGAAGAAGGACACCTTAACAGTGGGTAGAAATTTAACTATTACATTATCTTCCCTACTGTACCTGAAAGGAGAAATAACTAAAAGAGTATATCTACCCAATTTATAGCAGGGAGAAAAGGTTTGTTCTGTAAGACTTAAAGCATATTTATCCATTTTGAGGTTCACTAATGATATCCAGTATGGAGGAAGCCCTTTGTAACTTGCGAAAATAAACACAACAAAACACTTATGGATATCAGCCACCCACCAAGGGCTTCCCCAATAATCTTATGAAATGGGCCTGGTAGCAGTATTTCTAGTTAAGTATTTAATCATAAGCTCAAAAAATTATCTTCTACTCACCAAGTCTAAATTGGTTACACAATCTGCTATGTACCCAGTTTTCGAGCAGCAACCATAAACTCTTAGCCACAAGCTGTTTGAAACCCTGAGTAAATTGAGCCAGGAAAACAACCTGGATTTTGATATCAAATGTTTCCACAAAAAGGCAACAATTAATATTGATCTATATTTTGCATTTTTTTTGTGTTGTGCATGCATGACATTTCCTTTCTATAATGATCCCTGTTTCTTGGAAGTCTCAGAGGGCATCACTTCATATTTTATGAAACTTTATGTTTATGGGACCCAAATCATTTCTGTTTGGACTACACAATTTTATATATTCTTGTTTGCTATGTTGCTGGTTATTATATGGGAACAGCTGTTGCAGCTGTTAATTTTAGCCCAGTTTCCTAGTAAAAACTAGTTTATATGCATATAAGGGTTGGATAAAGATAGATTACAATTATAGTCCCCAGGCTATATCAATCATCATTACCCCATTTTTTAAAACTGTGGATAATTTCTTGATTAATTGCATTGTTCGGGCTATCTTATCTTTTAGGAAAATTTCTGTCTCTTGTACTTTCCAATTTTTTATACAGAGTTAATTACGTAAAATTTGTTTAATTTATCTCAACCTTTAACAAATTTCTCCAGATGTGTAAGAATTTCAGGTAAAGCTCCAGTTGGTACAGAGGGGTTAGATGTGATTATTCCATAACCAAAGTAAGCAGTAAATTCAAATTTTCCTATTCTATTTTTATAAAAAATGAATTTTCAATTCTCACAAAGTACCTCACATTAATTTATTAAACAGACATATAAGTACTTAATTTACAGATAAGTTCTCTAGACTGACTATGCTAAAAAAAATGGACCAAATATATAATTCTGAATACAATTAAAAAATAAGAAATTTCCATAAATGAGGGTGGAGAAGTACAGTAAGAGTGAAATCTAATGCAGTTATGGTGGTTTGGCTTGAAACATCTATTCAAATTTTCTTCTAGTGTGACTCTCCTTTC
>NW_007739115.1:24877-27087 GCF_000696425.1 Galeopterus variegatus | reverse complement strand
AATTAAAAAATAAGAAATTTCCATAAATGAGGGTGGAGAAGTACAGTAAGAGTGAAATCTAATGCAGTTATGGTGGTTTGGCTTGAAACATCTATTCAAATTTTCTTCTAGTGTGACTCTCCTTTCCTGGGGAGGGCAGGAAACTATAATAGAAATTTCCCTAGTTTGTATTCAGTTGATTATCCAAATGTGATTTAGGTTCCACATCAGATGCAATCACGTGAGACAAAATTTGAACCGAGATAAGCAGGATGCGCGGCATATATTTTATCAGTGTGGATTGTAATAAGTGTGACATGGTTCTGTAGCCAAAATCTGTCTCTGAGCCTAGCTAATTTAGCAGAAATGGCTTCCTGATAGTAGAAAATGGGACCCTGCAGCTATTGTAGCAGCTTCCTGATTTTGCACATGATGTTTTCTGCCTGGAGAGCAGAGATACTGTTTGAATACAGTTACTGTAGCTAACTTAGCAGCTGAGAACTGAGGTAGTTCTAATATTTATATTGTTAATAAAGGATGCCTCCTGATTTGACAAGCAGCTTCCTTATCATGGCAGGAGAAGCAGCTCCTTTGGCAGCCTGGTTCTGCAGTATGGACTTGAGAGTAGGTTCTGAAATGTCATCCTAGACTTTTTCTTCAGTCATCTCAAAAATTCTGTAAACCATTTGATATGCTGTAATAAATCCCTTTCTGTTAAATTATCTACAGTAGAATCTGTTTTTGTTTTTAAAGGCTATTTTTTTTACAGTAAATAAAGTTATTATATTAATTAATAATTTGACCAGTAATAGTGATTTCTCTCTTTTTTACTACTGTTTATTTTCTGCTTCCTTCTCTGTATTCAGATGTGTTCCTCATCTGTTGCCTTCTCATCTAGAGGAGAGATAAACATAGAAAGTAAAGTCAGGTACACCCATGAGGGAACTCTTTTAAAATGCAGTATCATATTTCTAGTTGGCATTGTTTGATTCCTCCTCAATATGGTGCAATGATCTTAATTTAAACTAGTTTTCCACCCTATCCTATGTGCATTCTCTTATTTTTTTCTTCTACTTAAAAAAAAATTCTTACTGCTAAACTTTCTTTTTGTTTCATTCCTTTATTCTTTCCTTTTGAAAAATTACATTTTTAATATTTTAGTATCTTTGTTCTTGTAAAATATAAAGTCAATTTCTTATTTTTATATAATTTTTATTCATATAAGATTAAATATACGAAGAGTTTAAGACATTTTCCAAATTTCTTTGTTTATAAAACATTTTTCTGCTTACTATTTTTCAATGTACTATGCAAATAAAATTCCCAGATCATTGAAATTGTATTTTTTAAGAAACTGAATATATTATATATATTTCATATATATTTCTTTAATATATTCATTGAGGTATTTTTATAGAGAATAACAAAACTTGTGCACTATAAATATAATATTCATTAATATTTAAATTATGGTTCCAATTGGAAAACTGGGTAAAAACCTTGTTAAGTGCTAAAACTCTGGACCAGATTCAGGAATCATTACTTCTCTTTTCTTTGACAGTTTTTTTTTTAATTGAAACATGATTGATTATATATATTTGTGGGTAGAGATTTGAATATCAATACATGTGTACAATATGTGGTGATCAAATCAGGGTAATTAGTATACTCATGGTTAAAAAACATAATCAATCTTTGTGACCCATGACTAATTTCTCACCAAACTTCTCCCCCCTCCCTCTTTCCCATCTCTGATAACCACAGTTTTGTTTTGTTTTTTCGAAAGTTCAATGTATTATTGTGATTGTTTTATTCTTTCTTTCTTTCTTCCTTCCTTTCTTCTTTCCCTCTCTTTCTCCTCTTTCTTTCATCTCCTACTTATGAGTGAGGACACGCAGTATTTCTCTTTCTGTGCCTGGCTTATTTCACTTAACATAATTTTCACTAAGTTCATCCATATTTCTGTGAATGGCAGAATTTCAATTCTCCTTATCTCAGTTTTCTACTCTGTAAAGTTGGCTCACGATAGTGTATATTTCATAGGGTTACTGTGGGAATTAAATGAACACATACACACACACGCGCACACCCAGGTTCTTGTCACATAGCATATGTTATACAAGTATTAATTGTGCTGCAGCAGCTGATTTGGGGGACCTTTCTTTCTTTCTTTTTTTTTAGAAGCTGAGTTGTTTAATAATCACCTCCTTGGCCAGACTCAAGGCTGTGGT
>NW_007739115.1:23379-24232 GCF_000696425.1 Galeopterus variegatus | reverse complement strand
CGAAAGGGAAAAATTAACAACTTAACAGAAACACTGGCTTCAAAAAAAAAAAGGAGCACATTTTTTACTGTATTAAGAGTTTACATTACAATTGTCATTTAATGAAAGGCACAGTAAATATGTCATTAGTAAGTTCTCTTATTTTTTTTCACCAGAAAACCTACTTGAACAAAATTTTGGAGGAAGTTTGAAAATTGAAGAAGAATAATTAAAATGATACTAGAGAACGTAGGTATAGTCAAAGATCTAAACAAATATAAAGAAAAACAAATGTGTCTGCAAAATCCAATATAAAATTGCAGAAACTATCAGCATGATGTTGGAGAAAGAAAGAAGGTAAAAAAATATCCACACAATTACTGGCAACTGATTTTTGACAAAGGTGAATATGTAATGGGGAAAGGACAATCTTTTCAATAAATGGTGCTGGGTAAACTGGACATCCACATGCAGAAGGTTGAACCTAGACCTGTACATCTCACCATACATAAAAACCATAATAAAATGGATTAAAGACTTAAAATTAAGAGCCAAAACTATAAAACTACTAGAAGAAAACACAGGAGAAAAGCTACGTGAAATTGGACTGGGCAATGCTTTTTGAACATTACTTCAAAGGCACCGGTAACAAAAGCAAAGATAGACAAATGGGATTATATCAAACTAAAATACTTCAGCAAAGCAAAGGAAATAATCAAGTAAGCCAAGAGACAACTGACAGAATTGGAGAAAGTGTTTGCAAACTATGCATCTGACAAGAAGCTAATATCTAGAATATAAGAGTTCAAACAACTCAACAGCAAAAACCCCCAACACAAACACACAAATAGCGCAATTAAAAAATGAGCAAAGG
>NW_007739115.1:21573-22857 GCF_000696425.1 Galeopterus variegatus | reverse complement strand
CAGGAGACTGGATATGTGAACAATGAAAATAATTTAAGCTGAATGTAGAGAACAAAACAGGATTCCACCGGATTAATTTTGCTCCGTCTTTGGCACAGTGTGCCCCACCTGTCCCCTGGGCCTCCACCACTTGCTCAGAGGTGAGCCCTGACTCCTATCAACTTTGCTTCATTTGATCACCACATGTCCCTTGCTACCAGAGCCTGGGGCCTGGCTTTTGGTACAGCTTCCGTCAGATCTGGTACATGAGATGTTTTAGTAGCTCTGGGACACTGCTCTCATCTACTGGGCTCACAGAGTGCCTGGATCCCACCCCTGGTTCCTGATTCTAATGAAGTGCCTCATCANATAGGTCATCAAATATGGTTTTATGACACCTGGAGTGCTGTTCTCACCACATTATTTTCTCCTCCTGAAATTCACCGAGAGTATCACGAACAGAAGAATGTGGTTTGGATCCATCACCAATATTCATTAGTTGAGAGGGAGGCTGGTAGCTCTAAAGAAAGATGAATTCACTCTTGAAGAGAATTACAATAAAGTAGGAATGGACTTGAAAGATAAGCAGAGTAGAATTATTCGCACAGTCATGTTAAGATTATCTTTAAAAATCATAATAAACAACAGCAAAGAAATAATGAAAAATATTAATGATATGACCTAGGAATGGATTTTCATAAAATAGAATAAAGTGGAACTATGAGCTGAATGGAACATGTGCACAAATCATAAACCAAGTAGTAGAACAGATGCACTGGAATAACATATCACTAACCTGAAGAAATACACTGAAGTACTCTCACAAAACACATTAGAAAGCTTTAATAAATAAATAATTTTAAGAAAATGATGCTAAGATCCACAGAGATTATAAATATCAATATCTGAACAAGAGGATTCTCAAAAGAAAACAGAAACAAATGGAAGGGAGAAAATATCAGTGATGGCTTTTTTAACATAATCAATAATGATAAAATAACACACATTGAAAGGATTCATAGTGTGCGAAACAGGATACAAAAGAAAAATTCATACTTACACTTTGAGAAATTTGCAATAACAATAGACCAAAAATCACACTGAAAGGGAAAAGTTAACCACTTAACAGAAACACTGGCTTCAAAAAAAAAAAAAGGAGCAAATTTTTTACTGTATTAAGACTTTACATTACAATTGTCATTTAATGAAAGGCACAGTAAATATGTCATTAGTAAGTTCTCTTATTTTTTTCACCAGAAAACCTACTTGAACAAAATTTTGGAGGAAGTTTGAAAATTGAAGAAG
>NW_007739115.1:18811-19959 GCF_000696425.1 Galeopterus variegatus | reverse complement strand
TATATATATATACATTGGAAATTAAATCAATACCAGTTTATCAAAGAGACAACTGCACTCCCATGTTCACTGTAGCACTATTCACAATAGCACTATTCACAAATTTAGGTTGATGGAATCAACCTAAAGGTTCATCAGAAGATGAATGGATAGAAAAATGTGGTATATATACACAATGGAATACTACTCAGCTATATTTAAAAAATGAAATCCTGTCATTAGCAGCAACATACATGAAATTGGAGACCGTCATGTTAAGTGAAGTAAGCCAGGCCCAGAAAGACAAATACTGCATGATTTTCTTCATATATGGAATATAAAGGGGAAAAAAAGTAGTTGTCATAGAAGTAGAGAGTAGAATAATGGTTACCAGAGGCTGGGAAGGGAAGGAAGACAGGGGGAGGAAGAAGAGGTGTATTAATGGGTGCAGAGTTACAGGTAGGAAGAATAAATTCTGGTGTTCTAGGCTCAGTGTAGCTAATCATACTGTATATTTCTTAACAGCTAGAAAGAGGATCTTGAATGTAATCACTGCAAAGAAAAGATAAATATTTATGTGATGGGTGTACCTACCTTGAGTGAATCATTGTACAATATACTCATGTATTGAAACCATACACTGTATCCTACAAATATGTACAATTAAAAATAATCTGTTTTTTTAAAAAATGAGGAAACATTCTAAAATTCTTCACTTGAAAATTTATATATTTTGATATGTTAATAAATCAACAGTAGTAAAAATAGCTCAAATGTAGGTCTTAACCACAACCTAGTCACCAAAGAATTAAAAAATATGCAAATTTTTATTCAGCAGAAAGAAACTTGACATATACAACTTATATACATATACATATGCAACAAAAAACAGACAAAAAATAGAGAAAAATAAGATCCATAAATGGAAAAGATGAAATAACACCCTAGAAACAAGCTTTAAAATAATGATAATTATGGTAAATATAACTGGCTCAAATATATCAATGTAAAGATAGAAAGATTCAAATTCATAAAAATAATCAGTCACTAATTTGTTGTTTACAAGAGACACATTTGAAAGATTATATGGAAATTAGGAAAATAAAAACAGGAGACTGGATATGTGAACAATGAAAATAATTTAAGCTGAATGTAGAGAACAAAACAGG
>NW_007739115.1:9601-18285 GCF_000696425.1 Galeopterus variegatus | reverse complement strand
CCCTCCCATGATAGACAGTTATAGATACATTGGTTCACCAATCTGTTTTCTTGTGAAAGCTCTGGTCAGCTCAGCAGTGTGCCTTCCAGTATTTTCTTCCCCTATGTTCTTCTTAAACTTCAGTACTTCAGTTTTCTCTGTCGAAGGATTGTACCTCCAAATAAAGATTGTGTGTGTATACACACACACACACACACACACACACACAAGACCTTATTTCCCTCGTGTATACACACACACACACACACACACACACACACACACACACACACACACACACACACAAGACCTTATTTCCCTTGGGTATATATCCAGAAGTGGGATTGCTGGATTATATGGGAGTTCTATTTTCATTTTTTTGAGGACCATTCATACTGTTTTCTGCAATAGGTGTACCAATTTACATTCCCATCAACAATGCATAAAGGCTGACTTTTCTCCACATCCTCACCAACACTTGTTGTCTTTTGACTTTTTAAATATATTTTTATATATAGCCTCAGACTTCTTTTCCAGAAGATAGGGGCTAAAACACTTCATACCAGAAGGGGCTAGAATCTCATTCTTGAGCTCTAGTTTTCTCACTTGTCAAAAATAAATGGGAATTCTCATTTCTGGTTGTAATTTGGGTGAGGGTAGAACTTGGTTAGCAGTGAGGAAACAGTATACACCTGTGGTCAGTTGAAATGAGATTTATGTGAAAGTTAATACTTTTGTAGAGGAAAAGTGGCTATTGTACTTGAATGGTAAAATAACAATGGTAATGAATCCTTTTGTAGAGAAGCTGTCCTTGATGGTGTTTGGGGCTTTGCAAAAAGAAACTGTTAGGTTGAGGTGTTAATTAGCAATTTAAATACTGTTGTGAAAGTGAGAGTGAGAGTGTCTTTGTGATGCTTAAATGGAAATTCTTATCTCCTACATATAGTGCACATACCCTACTGAATATAAGTTGCAGGATCTAATTGTACAGGATGAGATGTAATCTAAAGTCCTAAGAATTATGTAATAGCAAAGGCATATCCCTGATCAGGTAGGGAAGAGGCCTTTAGTCCTAGGAAGAGGCCTTTAGTCCTAGAAGAAAGCCTCTGAGTGCGTGGAAATTTGAATACCCAAATTCCTCTGAAACTCTGTGGCTAACATTAACATATTCTCCCCTTCCAAGAAAACAAGCACAAAAGCAGATTTTCTTGCATAGTGGCCTCATTTGAAGTAGAAAGCTCACATGATAAAGCTTGTTCCTTCTGAGATTTTTCAAATCAACATGTATTATCTTTGTGCTAATAATCAAAGTCAAAACTCAGCATCATTCAAATTAGAAAATATTGGCTCTGCTTCGTATGGGATGGAATCTGGATAACATGCATCGAGACGCGTCTTTGGAGAGCTACACCAGAATATGAATAATAATAATATTAGATAAGAAAGAACACACTAAAAAAAAAGAACTTATTCCTGACTAAAAATTTAGTGTTCTGTCAAGGACAGACAGAGCTACTAAGGTACTGCTGTGTTATTGCCTTGAACCCAGAACACGATGATGCCCTACAGTAAATAAGACCAAGATGCTATTATATCCTTAATAGAAAGCCTCTAATGTATCAGGGAGTAGGAAATGTTAGAGTGAATTTACTGTGTAAAAAAACTGAGAAATTGGCTTTTATTTTAAGTCTCAATAACATTCCTTTTTATCTATCTGTTTCTATCCATATCTATTAATTCATCTGTCAACAGACACTTGGATTATTTTCATATCTTGGCTATTCTGAATAATGCTGAAATAAGCATAGAGTGTAGTTATCTCTTTAAGACAGTGATTTTATTTATTTAGTTTTGCATATATATCCAGAAGTGGGATTGCTGGATTATATAATAATTCTATTTTTCATTTTTTTGAGGAAAGTGCTTACTGTTTTTCATAATGGCTATACCAATTTATATTCCCATCAACAATGTATAAGAGTTGGCTTTTCTCCACATCCTCACCAACACTTGTTGTCTTTTGAGTTTTTAATAAAAGCCATCCTAACAAATGTGAGGCGATTTCCCACTGTGGGTTAGAATTGCATTTTCCTGATGATGAGTGATATTGAGCATCTTTTCACATACTTGTTGGCTATTTGTATTTGTGTGTCTTCTTCGGAAAGATATCTATTCTGGTCTTTTGCCCATTTTTTAAGTGATTTTTGTTGTTGTTGTTGTTTTGTTTTGCCATGAAGTTGGATGAGTTTCTTCTATATTTTACCAGATATATGATTTGCAGTTATTTTCTCCCATTCTGTGGGTTGCCTTTTCATGCTGATTGTTTACTTTGTTGTGCAGAATCTTTTTAGTTTGATGTAGTCCTGCTTACTTATTTTTGATTTTTTACCCATGCTTTTGGTGTTCTATTAAAAAATTATTGCCAAGACCAATATCATGGAGATTTCCCATTTTTTTTTCAAGGAGTTTTGCAACAGTGCAGGTGAACCTGAAGGACATTATGCTAACTGAAATAGGCCAGGCACAGAAATGCAAATACTGTATAATCTCACTTGTATCTGGAATGTAAAAAAGTCAAACTCATGTTAACAAAGAGTCGAAGGGTGTGTAGCAGGGAACCTAGGGGGACGGGGCATGGGAGGCCTTGGTCGAAGAGTATAAACTTGCAGTTATGAGATGAATTAGTTCTGGAGACCTGATGTACAGCATGGTGACTATAGATACTAACAATGTATCATATACTTAAAATGTGCTGAGAGAGCAGATGTTACACATTCTCACCACAATGAAAAGAAAGTCGCTAGGTGAGGTGATGGATACATTAATTAGCATGATTGTGATTATTTCACGATGTGTACATGCACCACAGAATCACATTGTACACCTTTAATATGTACAACTTTCATTTGTCTATTACATCTCAATAAAGCTGAAAAAAAAAAAGAAACTGAGAAATTTCAATTCTACTATATTTCTTGGGAGGACCGAGAGACAACAGTCTTCCTAAGAAATGGACTGGTGAGGGGGGCACCAGCTTCTATTGAGAAGTTTGGTATTGTTCATTCTCTTCTGGCTAGAGTTAACAATGACGGATGTTGCCATGGAATGCCTAATTTCAGTGTGGATGATAGAAGTTCAGAATGGCAAAGAGCGGTCATGACACTTTTACCTTCATACGTAAGATGGTTTCGATTCCTAATATGCAGCAAGGCTGGAGGGCTAGCAGTGTCCCTTGACATTCAGGACAATATGTTGACCTTTAGTAATTTCTAACTTTCCTAGAGTCATAATAGGTAGGCAGCCAAATAGGAGATTGCTTGGTCAATATAATCAAAATAAAACTTAGAATCAGTGAAGTCAGTATGTCAGCCATAACAAGGGAAAATAATCATTCTTCACCCAGGTTTTACAAGTAATCTAGTTCACAAAAACAGAGCTTAATGATTGAAAAGGCATCAAAATTATTTTTAAGCAAGGCATTATGTCACCATAAATACTTATAAAAAATATTCTTCTGATCTTTTCCTAAAAGAACTTGTGGCAATATTTTCTTTTCCTTTTTTAAAAAAAAGATGATTGGTAAGGGGATCTTAACCCTTGACTTGGTGTTGTCAGCACCACGCTCTCCCAAGTGAGCCACGTGCCAGCCTTAATATTTTCAAATAACTGTCCACTTGAGAAAAGGGAATACCCATAATTTCAAGATGGGGAGATGAAGCATCTGAACCGACTCTGAAACCATGTAAATTACAGAAACTATAAGAAATAGTGAAAATTCCCATCTGTGCAAATTAAATACATAGCAGGGAAATGAGTCATCAAGCCATGAATACACGTTTGTCTCTATTGCCAAAATATTGCCTTGAGATTTAGAAATCACATGAATGACAAAAGGGAAGTCTTTGGGATTATTCAAGGGAAGGAGTTAGAGATGTGTATGGAGTAAGAACTCTCCTCCGCGCCCATTCCCACATAAGGCCAAGACCTTTGGAAAAATATAGCCTCAGTGAAAGGATAGCTAGCAGGAAAAAAAAAAATCTGCATTTCTAACAAAGGGAAACACATATGTATACATATATAAACATGCCTGCTTTGCTTAAGTTCAAGATGGAAGTTTTTTTCCAAAAAGAATTTAGAAACACATGCCTACCCCATAATGATGTGGGATTAGAGATTATCTATCGATAAAGCCCAGCAAAACCAAAACAGGAACATTAATTCAAAATAGTTCTTGTGGGAGTTCTTTAGGCTGCTTAGCAGAGGCAAAACCATATTTATATATATATATGCATACACATACACACACACACACACACACACACACACATATAAATGAAGTGAAAAACTCTCAACTCAGCCTCAAAAGAACCACCAACTCAGTCCATCATCAACTCATAGGTAAATTGTAAAAACTCAGCAAATGAGCCTGGTGAGAAACAAAGCAAACAAAAGGGTTTAAAGACAACCTTACCTATAACCGCAGATGTAAAATTGTGAAGATAAATATAAATTGGGAGAGTACATCAATGTACACATTTCATTAACAGATTATGGGATAAAAAATTTTCTCAACAAATCAGAAAAAAAACAAAACAAACAAACAAAAAGACCCCCAAAAAACCAACCTTACAGTTTTCTCTCTCATTCATAATTATTTCTGTTTATATGCTGCATCTACTAAAGGACAGTTACAAATATCCTCCAGCAAATACCATTCTTGAGTCTGAATCATCAGAACTATTTCTTTAAATCATTTAGATACGTTTTTGAAATTTAATAATAAATTTACTTTTTAAAATGGTTGATAGTTATTCAGTCAGTAGTAAAGGAAAATAATTTACACTGAAAATAAAATGCCAAAACAGAATTATTTATTCATCCATGTAAACATATTTGTCACATCTTTCAATGACACAAAATTCAGTTTTCATAATGTTCCCTATAGTAAATATTTCAAAAACACCTTGGGATTGTATGTAATTGCAAAAACTAGCTTTTTTGTTGTTTCACCTTATCCCTAAATAATTTTCAGTAATTAAGATCCTGTTATACATCTGTGATTTACATAATCAATTCCAGTACCATTTCTCAGACTTGGCTGTGCTATTTTCATTAGTGCACAATTGCCTGTTTTTCCAGTGGGACTTCAAAAAAAAATGCAGACAGAAGAATAATACAAAGTATTTGTCTAAGTACAGTAATAATAGTCAATTATTATAGTCTATTGTACTCCGGTTTAGCTCTTTTTAGGCAATACATAATACAATATTTTAATCATTCTTACTATTGGGAATTCTGTAAATTAGTTGCTTGAGCCTTAACTATTTTTTTCCGTTTTATTTTAATCGCTGAGATACAGTATACTTAGTATAGCAACAGATACAGATGTTAGACATAAATTAGTCTCTTATTTCTGGTATAGTAGTCATATTACCTTTTTCTTTGACATTATGAATAACATTTAAAACTGTAATATATGAATGAGTTTGTAGGTTCAATGAAACTACTATTTTAAAGAAGTGGAAACAGAAATATCTGTAAATGTCTCACTCACACATGGATTTGAACCAAACATTTATTTTTAAGTTGGCTGATTCAGGCTCATAAAGTTTTCTCCTGAGCTAGTTAGTGCTTAAATTAAAGCTAGCTCATATAATAAATATACCATATTATGGTGTTGGCATAATACATTTCTTTAGTAGACTCAATGAAAAATATGATTAATAATTTAAAAATATAGGTAGTTGAATAAAACAGAAGTGTATGCATTGATTAATAAAATATTTTTAATTTTACACTAAATATTGTTTTTTTGAGAGAAAGCAGTTTGAGGATAAATATTTAGATGGAAATTAATTTAAATTGTCATAAAACTGCTTAGTTCATTCAAGAACTTTAGAGATTGATGATACATTATTTTACTTAATAATTTTTATTTAATTGAAAAATATTTTACAGTTTAGGTTGTAGATTATGATTTAGATATTTGTTGGGTTACTAGTAAACTTAAAACTAAAAACAAAGTATTTTCCTCAAGTAACTGGGGAAAAATAGGGAAAGACTAGAAGGAGAAACCAAAAAGAACAAATGAAGTATTTGTACACATATGAAAAAGATATGACCTGAAATTAAATTAGCTGACTCAGGGATGAAAAAGAAATATGAAACTTTTTTCTCCATTATTTGTAATTTTCATCTCATTCTGATTTAATTACAAATGATAGTAATAATTTTAAAAATAAGATACTAAAATGAGAAGTTACCAGTCTCTCTCTCTTGGTTCAGGCCCATTATCAGACATAACCATTTTTAAAGTTTTTGAATTTTTGTAATTTGATTATTAGTTACATAACTTTGAATCATATACATTTTTCCCTTAAATTTTTGATTTTAACATTTTTTAGAAAAAATACTGGCTTATAGCTGAAATATGTGAAGAATGAATTAGTTACATAACTTTGAATCATATACATTTTTCCCTTAAATTTTTGATTTTAACATTTTTAGAAAAAATAGTGGCTTATAGCTGAAATATGTGAAGAATGCACTCAATATCCCTAATTCCTTCTTCGTTACACTCCATGCCTGGTTTATGTTAATTTTATTACAACTATTACGTTATTGAGTTTTACAACATTCAGTCTCTTTTCCATAGTTACACATACACAAGCACAGAAGTCTTCTGTGCTTTTACTTTAGTTTAATACTGGAAACCTAACTCCCCACAGCAACATCTACACAATGACAGTAATGCAGTAGGTGTTGTAGAGCAAGTGTTGTGAGTTAGAGAAACAGATGCAAATCTACGCTTTAAATATCTGTTGCTTAGTGGTGAGTTGGCCTGTTCGTCCAGTTCAATAGATTTCTTTTATTTTCTTTCATTATTTCTTTTAGGTCATCTTTACTTCCCATCCTTTCTGTTTCAAATCTTTCCTTCTTTGCAATAGAAATTTGTATTTTGCTGTGGTAACTTGTTGAGTAATTCATTTTTCATATCAGTTGCCTGGATTGTTAATGTTCTTATTCTTGGACTATTAAAAATATTCTAGTTCACCTTATGTGATATCTTGATAACTTTCCAATTTATGGAATTATAAATTCCAAAATTATGTTTTATTATAACTTGGAAGGTGTTGATTTATTGTTTTTATTCTCCAGTATTGTTGCTGAGAACAATGACGTTAGTCTAATTCTCTTCACTTTTTGATTCAGTTGACTTTTGTCCCTGGTATCTCAGAAGATTCTCTTTTTATTGTGACTCTCATATTTTACCACAATCTCTCTAACTAAAAGTCTTTAATCATTGGTTCTCTTCAGTAGGTCCGATGAATCTAAACATCTGTGCCCTCTCCAGCTCACAGAGAATACCTTATTAAAATGCTTCATAAAATCTAAGGTGTTTTTAACTCTAAATGATGCCACATTTGAGAAACTTATAAAAACAGAAGACTCTGCCAAATAAATTAACATGCGCCAGTGATATGCAATCCCAACTTCAGAGACGTTAAAAATGTGAAAACATATGTGTTCTAGACTCAATGAAAATGAAATTATTTCTTCACTTTTCTCTCTATTCACTCCTTCTTATGTCATCAGTTACATGAACAGCCAGCTTTTAATCTGGCTCCACATCTTTCATTTTTCCTGTCTCACCCCGTTTCTTTATGCTTATTTCTATGAGAATAATGTTGCATTATAATATTAACAACATACTTAGTGTGCTTTTTCTTGCTGAATCTTTATTAAGCAATTTATATTTTAATTTGACAAGAATCCCATTGTACCCCATGTACAAATAAATTCTTGGCGTATTTAAGACTTAAATAGGAAGAGAAAACTTTTAAAAAAATAGGAAAAAATGATGTAGTTACTATAGAAGACTATATTAATTTCCTCCAAAATTTAAAAATAGAACCAACATGTAATTCAAAAATTCCATTTCTGAGTATATATTCAAAACAATTGAAATCAAAATCTCAGAGAGATATCTGTACTCCCGTGTTCATTGTAGCAGTATTCACAATAGCCAAGATATGAAATAAACCCAAGTGTCCATCAATGGTGAAGGGATAAAAAAAATGTGGCATATGCACAGAATAATATTCAGCTTCTAAAAAGAAAGAAATCATATCTTTGCTGAAAAATTGATGAACTTGGAGGGCTTTCTGCTAAGTAAAATAAGCCAGTCACAGAAGGACAAGTACTGTGTGATTCCACTTCTAGGAGGTGTCTAACATTATCAACGCCAGTGAAACGGACAGAAATGGTGGTTGCCAGGTGCTGTGGGGAGGCGGAAATACGGAGTTTCTGTTCAATGGGCATAAGGTGCCTATAGTTAACAATATTGTATTGTGTAGTCAAAATTTTGTTAATAGTTCTGATGTTAAGTGTTCTTACCACAATAATAATAATAAAAGCAATAAGATGGTTAAGTAATGGGAAACAAACAAGCAAAAAAACTGGCCTCTTGAAGCCAGTGGGGCAGGACTGTCTCAGGCAATATAGGCACTTGGCAGATCGCCCAGTTATTAAACAGCGTATTTTGTTTGCATCCTTAAAATTACACATTGTTTCTCACACACACACACACACACACACACACACACACACAAGCTCTCACAAGACCATTTCTTTAGTTTGTCAATTTTCCCTTTTGTGTCCTCGTCCATTTTCTCCTGAGAGGCATTCACCCTTTTATTATTGCT
>NW_007739115.1:3319-9172 GCF_000696425.1 Galeopterus variegatus | reverse complement strand
TAACAATATTGTATTGTGTAGTCAAAATTTTGTTAATAGTTCTGATGTTAAGTGTTCTTACGACAATAATAATAATAAAAGCAATAAGATCGTTAAGTAATGGGAAACAAACAAGCAAAAAAACTGACGTCTTGAAGCCAGTGGGGCAGGACTGTCTCAGGCAATATAGGCACTTGGCAGATCGCCCAGTTATTAAACAGCGTATTTTGTTTGCATCCTTAAAATTACACATTGTTTCTCACACACACACACACACACACACACACACACACACACAAGCTCTCACAAGACCATTTCTTTAGTTTGTCAGTTTTCCCTTTTGTGTCCTCGTCCATTTTCTCCTGAGAGGCATTCACCCTTTTATTATTGCTTGGTAAGATATCTTTCTGCATTAAAGTCTCCTTGTCGAAAGAGAGAGAGAGAGAAAGTGACAAGTTAATCTTCCTTAAAATAAAATAAAGATAAATACATAACTAAAGGTATGAAAGACTAAATTAAAATGTAAGCGCCAGTGTGTAATATGTTTACATATGCCAAAATCAACAAAGAATTGGTATTTAGAATATACAAAAGAAATAATTTTTAAATGGTAAAAAATACCCACAAACCAATAGAAAACTGGTCAAAGTTTATGACTAAAGTATTCATGTGTTGACATTAAATATGCATAAAACTGAACATCCAACTTGCTATTCCAAGACATAAAAGTAAAAGCAATGCTAATTCAGTTTTCATACGACCATGATGGTAGGGAAAAAAAAAAAAGTATAACAATATCAAGCATTGTTCAGCACATGGGAAAATAGGATCTCTCTTGCGTTGCTGGTGGTAGTCACTTAGTAAAAGCAATTTTGAAAATCTTTTAAAAACATTTATAAAATTGGAATATGAACCTATTTTACCAGCTATCATTTCTATTTCTAGGAAAAGAAGGCATCTCTAGAACAAGGAGTTAAAATATAATGATATAAATCCAACATTTTAATCTACTGTCTACTAATTATTATTTTTTTGTTGTCTTTTTTTTTTCCTTTTGATACTTGGCCATATTTGTTGTTGGTATCTCCAGCTGGTCTATTTTCCTATGTCATTGCCCACAGAACACAACTACTTAAGATTATTTCATTTCCCACATTAATAAATCATTGCTGAGAAAACTCAAATAAACTATTTTACATTAAAATATTGTATTTATATTATATTAATATATTATTAAAATATTGAAAAAATTACGTAACATTTAATAAAAACAACTTCTTCATTCATAATTAAATTTTGATTCAGTATTGCATGTATTAAATTATAATCACAGATAACTTGTAATATCTCCTCCCCACTGGGTTTCACAAAGACATACCACAGATTTCAGACTGCATTAGCACAGCTTTACGAAGCAAATCTGATATGATTTCAATAGACTTACTCAACATCAGTGTTGTGAGCCTCTACTTGCTATAAATAATAATAGCAAACTTCACAGTTATCATTGTCCCCTGCTACAAAGTGATACCAGTTAGAGATATTTCAATATTTAACAATCTACGAATAAAAGAATAAGTAATTTCATAGNTAAATCCAACATTTTAATCTACTGTCTACTAATTATTATTTTTTTGTTGTCTTTTTTTTTTTTCCTTTTGATACTTGGCCATATTTGTTGTTGGTATCTCCAGCTGGTCTATTTTCCTATGTCATTGCCCACAGAACACAATTACTTAAGATTATTTCATTTCCCACATTAATAAATCATTGCTGAGAAAACTTAAATAAACGATTTTACATTAAAATATTGTATTTATATTATATTAATATATTATTAAAATATTGAAAAAAATATGTAACATTTAATAAAAACAACTTCTTCATTCATAATTAAATTTTGATTCAGTATTGCATGTATTAAATTATAATCACAGATAACTTGTAATATCTCCTCCCTACTGGGTTTCACAAAGACATACCACAGATTTCAGACTGCATTAGCACAGCTTTACGAAGCAAATCTGATATGATTTCAATTAGACTTAACTCACCATCAGTGTTGTGAGCCTCTACTTGCTATAAATAATAATAGCAAACTTCACAGTTATCATTGTCCCCTGCTACAAAGTGACACCAGTTAGAGATATTTCAATATTTAACAATCTACGAATAAAAGAATAAGTAATTTCATAGCTAACTAGCTCTGGAAACAAGTATATTTTCTTTTTGCACCTATTTTTTCAGTTCAAGAGAAAATAAGTTTGTAGCTCAAAGTATCCTGCAGAACTAGTCTGAAACTTGGTTCTAGGCTCATTTGCAACTTTAGATATAAACAAATTTTACAGGAAATGCATATTTATGTGGATAGGAATACTTTTTATTTATAGCTTTGCCTAAAATCTTTAAGCTATTATTGAAAGTGTGAGATGTAGACTTCCTTTGACAATTCTCTAATTATTTAAACTATCATATTTCTGTCATATCTGATCATATTTACACATTAAAAGTGGCTAAACTTATTAACTATTTACCTTGTTTGGTTGCATCAACAAATTTTTTTTCTTTTTAATTTTTTTTTAGTATTGGGGAACATTTTATATAACATGGAACTATCCATTTATGACACTTGGCATGATTCACCTATAAAACGATCTACATCTCGGATGAGAAGTCCTTAGTTATCTTAGTTTTCTTCTGTTTCTACAATCACTGCTTCATTCAGGATTTCTACTTCCTGGTCTAATTCTGATAATTTTTATAAGTTCCTAGAAAATTTCTCATTTCATTTATAATGCTTTTATATTTATGCATTGGCATAAATTAAATAGAATTCCATATTAATACGTTTTATAATCTCAGGTTGGCTATACTTGTATCATTGCTCAAGCTGTTTGTAATGTTTTCTCTCTTGATTATACAATTTTAATATTTTTATGCATTCCAAAGAAATGTGTTTAGTGTTGAATACCTAACATGTGTTAACATGTTTTTAGGGATTTTAGAATAAATATTTGGCAACAAATAGAATCTGAGAAACCATTGTTAGTTATTTCACTTGAGATCTCTGATGTGTCTTTTGGGGGCGCTGGGTGGCAGGGTACTATATGCAACCCTGTATTCTGTACATTTTGTTTCTGTGTATATCCTGCGTGTATTCGGGCATTTTTTTTTTTTTTTTTTCAGAGAAAGTAAGATTGAGGGCTTCATTACTGTGTGGGCACTTTGCTATCTAGTCACTAGTGGCGATGCTCCATTTATCGTCCATATACATACTAGGCTACATATAACGTTGCTCACTTTCTCTCACCCTAACTCATGTCTTCATTTGTCTGCTGCTGTCAGGATCAAGGGGTGTGGGGATCAAGAATACGCAGGGTGTGATTCTCCCACTCTTAAAACCTTTCTTCTTCTTGTACATATACCTACTTATGAAAAGAACTATTGATGCCTCTGGCATGCACTGTTAGTTATCAATCCAATATCCATTATAGCCTTTTTATTACTAATAGAAACTATAAAAACTTCAATTTAGTTTGGAGAGACAAAGTGTAAATCCAAACAAAGAAAATGAAAACTATATATCACACTCTCCCTTCTGAGAGAGATTGCCATAGGGCAAACTTTTGACCAAAACTTGTGTGAAAATAAAAAGCCTGTTTAAAATAGGGTCAGTTGGCACAGGCTTCTCACTTTTCCATTTACATCTTCAATTTCTAACTGCTTCTGATATGCTTTTAATTCCTGAAGGTAGAATTATATTCCTGACACTATAAGGAAAAGATTCAGCTCTAGTGACAGTAGAAGAGAAAAATTTAAGAAGCCCGCCACGTTAACGAAATCATGGAATCCTGGGGCTACTCCATCAGCTTTATCTCTGAAATTTTTACTTGGAAGAAAAAATAAAACTCTCATTCATTTAAGCTATTATTTGTTCAAATTTTCTATGAGTCACAGCCAGACAAAATCCTATATTTTCATACACATTTTTCTTCCATTTTTAAACAGGTTTTATTAAGGTTTAATTGGCACAAGTTAAACCACACATGTTTAAAATGAGCAATTGATGTTTGTCACATATGAAACCATCATCACAATTGAGATAATGAACATGTCTATCACCCCCCCATATTTGCTTACTATTGTATTCTCACTTGCCTTTTCATGATCCCTACTCCACGACAACTGTTGATCTTCATGTCACACTATTTTAGTGTAGAATTTTACGTAAATGCTTTCCAAAGGAATTTTACAATGTAGCATTCTCATGAGCAGTGTATGAGGATGAATTACCCCCCATCTTAGCCAATACTTGGTATGGTGAGGCTTTTTAATTTTAGACATTCTAAGTGGAGTGTAGTGGCATATCATTGTGGTTTTAATTTGTGTAGTTTTAATTGTACATGTAAGGATGAAAAATAAGGACATTAAAAGATATTCAGTGTTTGTCATCCTTACATGCTTTTGTTGAAGTATCAGTTGAAATATTTTGCTCATGTTTTAATTGCTTTGTTTTCTTATTGCTAAATATCGAGTTCTTTATATATTTTGACTAAAATTCCTTTATCAGGTGTGAAATTTGCAAATATTTGCTTCCAGTCTATGGCAGGTCTTTTCATTTTCTTAACATTGTCTTGTTAAAAGTATCAGTTTTTAATTTAAAAGAGATAAAATCAAAATTTGTTTTTTTCTTTTATTAATTATGTATTTGGTGCTGTATCAAATAGTAATTTGCATAAATAATGGTCACAAAGATTTTTCTCCCATGTTTTCTTCTAGACATTTTTCAGTTTTGGTTTTATGTTACAGTCTAGGGTCCATTTCAATCTAATTTTTCTGTGTGGTGTGAGGTGTGGATCAAACTATTGAATTTGCTTTTCTCTATTGCCCAAGATCAGTTGACTATATTTGGGTTAATATATTTCCATACTCTTTGTACTGTTCCAGTGATCTGCTAAGTGTTTTACTGGGATTACTTCAATCTACAAATCAGTTTAGGAAAGAAAAACTTCCCTACATATGTCTGCACTATAAAATTTAGTTCCTATAGCCTTTTTGGATTTGTAGCTCCAAAAAAGGAGGCCACAGGACTATGGATTTCTTCTTTCTATTTTATGGACTTAGCAATTCTGGGACCCATCTCCTTTGATTTTCCTCTCAGTGAATACTATCCTTTGTTGTCACATGTCATTGTCTTGAGAGCATTTGTTTTATATATTTTGTCTGTTTTGTTGTTGCTGTTTCAGTGGGGAGAGTAAAGTTAGTACCTGGTCCTCTATATTGATGAATCATACATTCTTTTATTTCAGGTGTTTATCACTGCACTTTAATTTTTGAGTAATGTGACACTTGTTTTCCCTATTTCTGGGATTCCTCAAATTTCTTGTCTACTAAGCTTTCCATTTCTACTTTCCAGAAAAGCTATAGATATTTTAAAATACATACTTTTTAATTTTAAAATTTACATTTTCATATTTGTAGGATTTGTGTTGTTTCAATATATGCACATACTGCACAATCACTCACTTAGGGTAGATAGCATAGTTTGTCCCCCTTAGTCCACCACTTCTCCTCTCTCTTGCCCCCCTCCCCTCCCAGCCTCTAGTAACCATTATTCTCCTCTGTACCTTTATGAGAACCCCTTTTTTTTTTTTTTTTTTAGATTCCACATATGAGTGAGATCATGCAGTATTTCCATCAATATCATCCATTTGAGTAGGCAAGGGAGGCCCAAGTTATTCTCTCAGCTCATCATCTTGAAATGATAGGTTTTTATAGTACTTTAATAATTCAAGGCTGGGATTCAAATATAGCCTTTTAAGGTTTCAGAGCTCAAGGCATGAAAATGAGAAATAGATTTGACCACATTCTGCT
>NW_007739115.1:0-2613 GCF_000696425.1 Galeopterus variegatus | reverse complement strand
GATAATTTTTCCTTAGTTTCTTTAATATCTGCTATTAATTATCTATGTGATATTGGGTGGTTCATTTAAAAGCTCTGGATTTATGTTTCTATTTATGAGAATAAAATGGTTACTAAATGTTTGATTAGTACTAAGTCAATGATTTTTCCATAGGCAGTGACTGA
Organism: Galeopterus variegatus; assembly: GCF_000696425.1. Lineage (NCBI taxonomy): Eukaryota > Metazoa > Chordata > Mammalia > Dermoptera > Cynocephalidae > Galeopterus > Galeopterus variegatus. Next base: position 2,449 of record NW_007739115.1, on the reverse strand, counting down.
CAATCATTTTATGGCTGAGAACTACCTGGCTTTTGTTCTCCGACTATAAGACTCGTTTATTTATAAAAATGTAGATCTGTTGTTATAGATGACGGTTAGGACACATTCAGAGTTTCTTCACACCAAATTTATATTTTTGTTCATTCTTTTTCTATCTTATCTAATTCTCTACTTTTTCTTTTCAAACTCTTGCTGCCTTCAAAGAACTTGTTATTTAATTTTGCCCTAAAGAATTAAACTCAACATATTACTTCTCTGAGGGGATATTAGCCATCGTATTTCTCATTGCAGGGTAAGAGATTAATCTTTTATTAAAGGTTGTTAAAATATCAGTAGGAGAAAGGTTACTATGGAATAAGAGAAACTTCACAGGGATTGATGAAATTATGTCATGTAGATAAGAATTTACTCATATGCAACATGACTCTCATTGGGAAGGCAGAAATCAGGGTTTACATTATAGTGATGTTACACTATTGTGAAATATTATAGTTTCATAATAATACATCAATTTTGGACTCTATAACTCAATAGATATTTGGAAAACCTAGAGAAGATCTAGATAACATCAAAAACAATAACTCAGGAAACAGAAAAATAGATGTTAAAAATAAATTAGTAAATGGCGAGGATGACAAAAATGAAATCAGCAGGAGGTAGCCTATAGGAAGAAATAATGTTATGCTATGACATTTAAAATCTTGGAAGTCAACACTTGCATACTTGCAACAAGAGAAAGCTTTAAAAACTGAAAACCAGTGATTTTTCCTGGATTTATCAGAGAACTTAATTTTCAGAAAAAAAATGCCAGTTGAAAATAAGGAAAAACCAGCACAATCTAAGAGAAATACCCTAGAACTCCCTACCTGGAAATGAAGCTGCTAAAGCTCTAAAGAGGTAGGAACACTAAAATAGTAACTTTGATGATTGTTAGTGGTTAAGTGTGGATCAATATTAGAGTCAGAAATTCCTGGGAGCCTCAGTCTTGAAGGGGCCTCACTTTCCATGTGTTTGATGTCTAGGAATCCCACCAGGTTCTCATGGTGATGATCTAAGAAAGATTCCATCTTGTCTCTCGCAGGTGAAAGGGAGAGGTCATCATTGTGAAACAGGCCAGGAGCTTTCTTTGTTACAAAAGCCTAAACTCCAGGTGAAAGGATCTTGTTAAAGTCTATGACAGCTGGGGAAAAGGCATTCCTCCCACTCCATCCTTTTTAAGCCTAACTGTTATAACTAAAGGGAAAAAAAAATGGTCAATTAGGGCTAAAGGATCAAGGAAATTGATCGTAACCTCCCTAGCCAGGGAGTTGAAGTAATTGGGAAAAACAAAACAAACAAAACTATACCATTGAAAAAAATATTTGTGAAGGTTATAGTGCTGATACACAAACCATTTAAATACTGATTTAATTAGTGTATTATAGAACAATCTCCTTTCATATATCTTTCACTACACTAACAGAGTGTTAGTATACTAAGAGTGGATTACAGCTGAAAGAGCTGTAAAACATAGACCTTTTCTGAGAAGGAGTATTTATGAAGACCAAAGCCAAGAGAAAAGACAAAAACGAAAACATTGGGGGAAAGTGATGACTGTGATATCTACAGCTACAGCAAACATTAACACAACCCACCTCCTAGCCATATTAATATATAACCTTATACTAAAGGCTTTTTAACTCAGTTCTTATATCCTGATACACAATACCCAACTTTAAACAAAACATTACAAGACATGGTAAAGCAAAGGAAAATACATTGTCTGAAGAGACAAGAAAAGAATCAGAACCAGATTCAGGTATGTTTCGATTATGTAAGTACAAATGGGTAATGTATGGGTAATGCAAGCAGAAAGATGAAAACTTTAATAAAGAATAAAAGAAAATGCTAGAAATTAAAAAAAATGTCAAATAAAGGTAGTCTTTGATGGTCCTAAACAATAGACTTCACAAGGCTGAAGAAAGAATCAGTTAGCTTGAAGACGAATCTATAGTAACTTCTAAAACTGTAATTTATAGAGGCAAATAAATGAATATAACAGAATAAAGCATCTAAAGACTGTGGGGGTGGGGGGTGGGGGGACAATATCAAAAGGTGTAATATATGTTTAGTTGGAATGATAAAAGAAGAAAGAGAGAAAAAGTATTTGAGGTAATGATGCACTTCAGACAACAGCTTCAGGAAGCTCAGAGAACATCAAGAAGAATAAATACCATGAGCAAAAAACATGACAAAAACAAAAAGAAACAACCTAGGCATATTATACTCAAACTGCAAGAAAGCAAACACAAAGATTAAGAAAGCAAACACAAAGATTAAAAAAGCCAGATGAAAAAATAAAACACCTTATATGTAGAGGAATGAGACTAGCAATTATGACAGCCTCCTTCATCAGAAACTATGCAAGAAAAAAGAGAAGAGACTGATACCTTTAATGTATTGGAAGAAA
>NW_007739114.1:38410-38718 GCF_000696425.1 Galeopterus variegatus | reverse complement strand
CAAAATAGGTTTAATACTTATTAAATATTAAGTACAAAGTAATTAGTAAATACACTGTAGATATCTGGCACTATCTTATCAAGTGATAAAAGCTACTAGTACCAGTAACAGAACAAATTGACTTCAAGCGGCCCCTGCATTATGTACTTTGAAGAATATGGTATCACTTTTGTAGCATTCCTAGACAAAGTCTATTAATCATGAGGAAATATCATACAAATCTACATTCAGAAAGATTCTATAAACGGTCCCACTCTTGAAAATATTAAGGTTATGACAGTCAGGGAAATACTAAAGAACTGCTCCGA
>NW_007739114.1:33981-34730 GCF_000696425.1 Galeopterus variegatus | reverse complement strand
CCAAAACTGCCTATTTTATCTCATCAGAAACATAATGTTTTTATGTTTTATAAAACTGGAAATGATGCAAATTAAGTGAATCTAAACCTCCCCAAATAACAACATAGGACCACTTCCCTACATAGGGTGGCAAAAATCCCAAGGCACATACACACTCTTTTTATGTTATTCCTGGCAACATATTGTTTTTTGTTTCCCAGAAGACATGCATACAATGTATAGAGCATCTAAATCCCAGCAGAAAATTACTTTATGTATCTCTATGAAAATCTGATGAAAAAGCCACAACTTCTCCTCTTGAAAATTGCATATGCATAAATATGGAATCTGTATATTTTTTTCCTCCTTAACCCTCGGCAATCAACTAGTCATCCTTACCCATGAAGTTATCCACCTAAAATGCTTCCTATATGTCCTCTTTCTTGAGTTACTCCTTTCAAGATTTTTTTTCTTGTATCATTATTTTAAGCTCATCTTTTCCAAGCATTCTCCATCCAACTGTGGGAACGAGGTAATAAAAATGCAAATCTGAATGTACTTTCTATTGCTTTAAGCACTGACTGGTTCCTTACTGCTTACGATTCCTTTTTATAACAGGTGGTACATTTCCAGATCTGGTTCCCACCTTGTTCTCCATTTTCATCTCCTCCTCTTCTGCTCTTTGTTATTTCTAGCTAGATATAAAAAAAAAAAAAAAACTTCTTATAACTAAGCTTTCTTATGTTAAGCTTATTACACAAAATTTCTTA
>NW_007739114.1:20789-33184 GCF_000696425.1 Galeopterus variegatus | reverse complement strand
CATAAAGTCCATATTTCTGACTAGTACAAGATTATGAAATAAATATTGCTATAATACAGTGTAACCAATTTTTTTAATATACTTTTTATTATATTGAATCTTAACCAATTTTCATTGGTTTTATAGGACAAAATTTTTTTAACATTGGCAATTTCCTTGGTCTCAAACTTTTATTTCCTTCTGAACTGTATTTCTCCAAGTCTCTAGTTGAGATGATTATATATGTATACACACACACACACATACACACACACTTATATAAACATGCACATGCACATACAAACACATACATGTATGTAATATTCTCTACAGCTTTTCGATATCTTAATATATCTCAAATACAGTGATAACAGGAGTCAGCAAACTTTTTCTGTGAAGAGCCATATTGTAAATATTTCCAGCATTGGGGGCCACACTGGTTCTGTTGCAACTACTCAAATCTGCCATTGCAGCACAAATGCAGTCACAGACCATAGGAAATGAATGGGCATGACTATGTTACAACATAACTTTAAACACTGAAATTTGAATATTATATAACTTTACATGTCACAAAATCTTATTTTTCTCTTGATGTTTTTTCAATCATTTAACAATGTATAAAACATTTTCTTTCATGAGCCATACAAAAACAGGTGGCCATGGGCCAGATTTGGCTTGTGGACCATAATTTACCTAATAATATAAATACCAAAATGTCGGACCTATCATCACTTAAAGCTGATTAGGAGGGGGAAAAAAAGCAGATGTTTTGGCATCAATTTAAGTCCTCCATTTTATCAAAATATGTTATATTAAAACACCATCCTTAGAAAATATGTATATTCTGTAGGCAAAATATCACCTCGTTATGAACATTTTGGAAATAATAAAAATTTAAAAAGTCACCCATAGTTTTACAACCCTAACTCAACCACTGTTGACCAAAAATAATAGGACAATTTTATTATACTTATAACTTTTTATATTTTAAGAGTAATATTGAAAGCAAAGATATTATTAATTATTAAATTTATTAAATGTGAGGTCATTACCCCTAAAATATTTACTGAAATATAATAGTAATACAATTATTTATTGTAATTGTTTAATAAATTATATAAGAAACTATATAAGGACTAAATAATCAAAATAAATGTTTAAGGAATGAATATAAAGAATAAATCATTAAAATAAATATAGTAAGAAAATAAAGTATAAGGATACATTTTATATAATATCACAATTTTTTTTATTATTGATATTGGAGCCTAAATAATGTAACAAAGTAAACAAAATGAAATTACAGAGTAATAAAGCATAATTAATCTAAACAACATTACAAACAAGTGAAATATGAAGAATGGTCAATGTTCAAGAAAATATAGTCTACATCTGAACTAAGCCTTTACCCTTCTGAAGCTAGAAGAAAGAATAATTAAATACATAACAATTAAACTCAATTTGAGGAAAAGGAGAGAAAAATATCAGTCAAATAGAACATACCCTACATAATGCAATCAAATTGTGTACTACTTTTAATCTATTAAGAACTATAAAATCTAGTGTAGTGTGCACATTTTAAAAGCAAAATCTAAGAAAATGTGCAGCTTATCTAAACTGTAGATAACAGGCCTAAAATAATTCAAAATTTGATTTCTGAGAAGAGAAAACACTGGTTGAAAACTTACCATTAAAGTGACACAATTTTCTAAAATACAAACATGGCACAGCTTAAACTTATAAAATAAAGTTCAGTGTATCTATTAATAATTTTGAAATCTACTATTATGAATACTTAATGCTGTCCTCAATAATTGATGTTTATTATGATATATATATATATATATATCATATATCATAATCATACATAATGCAGATGGAACTACAATTATTTATTAAAAAGGTATATGGGTCAAAAGATCTATTAGTAGTCACAGTACTATAAATATTGCTCTGAATAGGTGCTTACCTTTAGATAATATTACGTTTACACTTCAGTTGAGAGTGTGCTATACCATGGTGGTTATAGGCACATTTTCTGAAGTTTAACAAATCTAGGTTAAAATCTTAATTTTACCATTAATTGAATGCACTTAGAAAAGTTATGTGACCTCCCAAGCCTCAATTTCCTCATCTATATAGTAGGAAGGGCACATCCTTGTTAGACTACTGTAAGGGCTAAATGAGGTAGTGTGCATAATGAAGATCTTTTTTTTTTTTTTTTTCTTTTTTCGTGTCCGGCAACGGATCGCAACCCTCAGTGTCGTGCCCGTACCGGACCGAGACCGGCAACGGGATTGCAACCCGCGGTGTGGCGCCCGCACCTCGCTCCGCCAGTGAGCAGGAACCGGTCTGTATGTGGGATCCGAACCCTCGGCAGGAGCGCCACCGCACTCCCGAGCGGCGCACTGTAGCAGTGCACCACCGGGCCGGCCCCCATAATGAAGATCTTTTTTTTTTTTTTTCTTTTTTCGTGTCCGGCAACGGATCGCAACCCTCAGTGTCGTGCCCGTACCGGACCGAGACCGGCAACGGGATTGCAACCCGCGGTGTGGCGCCCGCACCTCGCTCCGCCAGTGAGCAGGAACCGGTCTGTATGTGGGATCCGAACCCTCGGCAGGAGCGCCACCGCACTCCCAAGCGGCGCACTGTAGCAGTGCACCACCGGGCCGGCCCCCATAATGAAGATCTTAGCACAACGCTAACTACATAGAAATAACCCAATAAATGTTAAATTTTAATTGCTTACTGCAATATATCATAACTAAAACATACTATTAAAAAATTTCATGTTTCTTTCCTGCCTTCCTTCTTTACCTTCCTTCCTTTCTCTATCTCTTTTTCCTTTTCTCTCTCTCTTCCTCTCTTTCTTTTACTGTAAACCACTTGCTTGTCAAGAGAAATGCAAGAAAATATTCTCCCAGGAAGTGGCAACCAATTATGTTCAAAAAATCAAATCACATCACAGCAACAAAGTACATTTAAGGTGATATTCAAGGTGATAAAAATACCAAAATAATATTGACTGAAAAATTGCCCCATCTGTGAAGAAATCGTTAAAGACCTAGAAAAATATAATCTCTATATCAACTTCAGATAAATTCTTCACAGGCCAAAGGAAACATTATATCCACCTTGACTTGCCCTTTCTTATTTTCATTATATCAAAAATGAAAAAAAAAATGGAGAGTGTGGGATGCATGTATTATTAAAGACATCACTGTCAGGAAAGATTTACCTTCCAAAAATTACTTAAGAATGATCAGCAACAGCAGTCAAACCAGCCAGACTAATTACTGACTGATACAGTTGCTCAAAATTAACTGAGAGTCACCAATTACCCAGAGAGATAAAAGGACCTGTAATTTCTTACGCCTTGCTCACAAAGAATTATAAACCTTAGTATAATCCTCGCTTGGCATTTAGACACAAGCATTAATAATACTTTCGTTAATTATCGATACACTAATAGAAGAACATGTTTACAAAGAGAGCAAAAGGCCTGCATTTAATGTTTATAAAAGTGCTTCTTGTGATTATAACACCATAAATATAATTCTTGATATTTATTTATAAAATCAGGTACATGACATAGGTTATAATTTAGCATATTGGGATATCTATTAATAAGTAGAGGGGGGTGATTGAACCAAGTACTTGGGTTTTATTCCTAACTTTGTGCCCAATTTACTGTGCAACGGTCAACTCACACTATTGCTCCAGGTCAGTTCACTCACAGCAAAGAAGAAGAGTGACTAGTCAAGGCTTTGAGTTTGGAAGCTAAAACCTATGATAATTGCTTTATACCTGTCTATTTAATTTTAATGAAGTGTAAAATATTTAGTTGCCAACAATCCATTAAATGCTGAATGATGTGGGGCTTTTTTGTTGTTATTTTTGTTTTTGTTTTTTTCTGAAACATATTTAAATCTTACTGGTATTAACTGCATGAACTTCATGTCCTGTACTAAATGGAGAAATTAGTAGGGAAAGTATTCTGCAATCCTGCAAAGAGTAAAACACATTTATTTAATTTTCTTTTACACACGGCATTGTAGATAAGGGAGACGAGGGTGTACACATATACAAGTCATACATACATATATGTGTGTGTGTGTGTGTGTGTGTTTTCCCAATGTAAATACATATTTATGTAAATTCAGGTCAGTTAAACTAAGAGTCACCACTACAGAAGAGCTACATAAATAAATGAAGAAAATAAAAAATAGTTATATTTTATTTTATTTTCCTTGTGATACTGTTTTGAGATTTAAGTGCATCTTTCATTCTTTTTTAAGAAAATAGATATGAGACAGTATGGGCAAAATCAAAGAGGGAAATATGATCCTCAAGTACACATATCATATACAATGAAACTATGGAAAATATGGCCATAGTGTCAATGTGATGGAGTTGCCTCAGTTGGCTATAGGGAAATGCATTGAGAGAAAAGTATAGGTTTAACCATACATGGACAGCTTAGAAAAGAAAACTGGGCCTCTCAAAATAATGTTTAAAATAAAATATTTAACTTTTCTGTAAACTTATCACTCTAATTGACATTTAACGATGTATTGTAGGAATTTGGAGTTTGGGAAATTGAAGATAAATAACTTTGAATAGTCAGGATGACTTCAAGAAAATAGGTCTCGGGCTAAATTTTAAAATGCAAGAATGAAATTTGGAGACTTGCAAGATGGGGTGGGGCGGGATCCTATTCTAAGTAAGATGAACAGTGTGAGCAAAGCCCAAGAATTGGAAATATTTGTAAGATAATATTTAATCTGAACAAAGTGAGGCATTACCAAAGAGAATTTAAAGTTAAGAATACATTGACAAATAGTTATACTATGGAAGACATTGAAAGTGTGCCAAAGGAGGTGACATTTTCTTAATGATCATGAGAAATTATAGCATTTTTTAACAGCAGAGTGACATGATTAAAATGGCATTTGAGAAAGGTTATTTTCAACAAGGCACTGAAAGGATTGGACAGAGGAGTGGAAGTAGTAAATTCGCATAGGATGCTTTGAAATTCGAATTGAACATTAAAAATTTTTTTTTTTTGTCTTTTTTACTGACCGGTAACGGGATCGCAACCCTTGGTGTCGTGCCCGTACCGGGGACTGGCAACGGGATCGCAACCCTCGGTGTTGTGCCCGCACCATGCTCAACCAGTGAGTGGGAACCGGTCTCCACATGGGATCCGAACCCTTGGCAGGAGCGCCGCCGCTCTCCCAAGCGGCGCACTCTCCAGTGCGCCACCGAGCTGGCCCCAGTAATGTATTTTTTAAGATTAAAAAAAAAATTTGAAGATAGAAATGATTTGCTAAAATATGGGTGATCACATTAATGCAATGTTTTTCATATGTCTAAAGTACACAAAGTAACTGTCATTAGATGTACTCTAGAAATATTTTCTAGCTTAATGAACTATCAAAAATTAATAGAGTAATTGCTGTACTTAAAAAAACATAAAAGGTGTCTTTATCTCATGGATTTTGGCTCAAAGGGAAAACACAATAAAGCAAGACAACAAACAACAAAGAAACACTTTTTAATAAAAGCAAAACTATTGCTTTGTAAATATTTTTCCTAATTTAATCAGTATTGTTATAAGATTTCAGCTGTGATTTATATTTGAATTATTTTGGCTATTCCAGAACTTTATTTTTAAATTGAGAAATAACTTTAAATTAATAGAGTCTCAGATAGATTTATTTTTCCAGTATCTAATTAGTACAACCACCTCAGAGATACAAAGACATTAGTCCAGTGACTTACAATGAGAATAAATAAGTCCTGTTGTGTCTCAGTAAGCATGTATGTGGATTCAAGAAATAAATTTTCTAAGATGATCAAAAATAAAATTGTGTTTGGTCATTATTATAAATAAATTGAGTTTTTACTGTAACAAAGTGAATTTCTGAAGTCGTATCAGAAGTCACCCAGAACATGTTTATTCTAAATACTTTAAATGTTTCCCTGGTATTTTTTTTTTTACTAGTTAAGCCTATTATTACAAAAGAAACATTTATAAAAATTTATAGTATGTAGTTTGCTACATATTGTCAGCTCTCCATACTCAAGGGTTCGGCATACTTGTTTTTCTTAACATTATCCCTTAAACAATACAGTGTAACCATTATTTGCACAGCATTTACATTGTATTAGGTATTATAAGCAATCTATGGATGATCTAAAGTGTACAGAAAATGTGCATAGGTTATATGGAAATACTATCCTATTCTATGTAAGTAACTTGAGTACACGCAGATCATGGTATGGGGGAAGGGTGTCCTGGAAGCAATCCCCCCACAGATACCAGAAGACGATTGTATCAGCAAGATTAGCACGAAGAGCAAATAGACACTGACCTCATTCACTGTGGCATAGTAGCTTTCATGTTTGAACTTGGGTGAGTTGTCATTCCTGTCTCTTACCACGATTCGCACTTCATGGTAGATAACAGTGCCCACTTTTTTGTTGATGCACTGGACTTGCACCACAATGGAGTGTATGTTCATTGGCGGCTGCAATGTAGAAATTGCATCTTTTTTAAAGAAAAAAATAATTGAAACCAAAGCTTCTTATTACTATTACAGTGCCCACTTTTTTGTTGATGCACTGGACTTGCACCACAATGGAGTGTATGTTCATTGGTGGCTGCAATGTAGAAATTGCATCTTTTTTAAAGAAAAAAATAATTGAAACCAAAGCTTCTTATTACTATTAACACATTTGTTCATTCAATATAATTTTTTATACTTGTTCATTTTAAATTGTAAAAATATGGAAAAAAGTGATTATTTTTGCACTATTTTAAGGACAAGAAAAAATAATTATAATAATTTTGTATCTCAATACATAGTGCTTCAGGAAGTATTGTGCTCACAGATGATTATTGATAAATACAACAAAACCAATGCTGAGATTTAATGAGATGGAATAAAGTTTGTCTCATCAAAGGTTAAAAAACAGTGATATGAATTTCTAGTTCAGAATCAATTTGTTATTTTGTAAATCCTTGGGAAAGAAAGATTGTATAACTTTCATGGTTATATTGTTTGCTAGAATATTATATGTTCATTACTGATAAAAATTAAAATAAGTAATCAAAAGAAAACCCACTCAATCCAATGAATCAAACTTATTCATTCTATACATTTAAATACTTATTTTCCTAACCTTATTCTCCCTCCAAATATACATCTGTTATACATGTACACATACACACACTCACACACAGTGACTATCATCTCATACTTGGAAATATAGATTTACTATAGCATTTTAGTACATAGTACTACAAAGCTATGTTATGTGATTTAATAGTACTGCAACATAGCATAATTAGTCTAAATAAAACTTCATAATGAAATGTATCAGATTATCAACGTTTGTCATTATTCTAAACAATCCTTCAATACATAGCATATATAAATATATTCTTACTTGCCTAATCATTTTTTATGACAAATTCCTGAATGGAATAAGAGTTATCAAAGAGGTGCATATTTATCCAGGTCCCATAGTTAGCAGTTTGTAAAACTGGGATGCACACCTATATCTGTTTAACTCCAGAATCAGAGTACTAAACACTATAAAATAACTCTTTGTGATTTTCTTTATCTCTGTAAAGCTTATAAAATTTCCCCTGTAAATATATCATTTTATTGGAATGACCTACTTCAACTTAAATAGTGTGTCTTCAGTCTGCCCCCTCCTTTTAACTTTCTCTCTCATTATTTATTTTTATTTCATTTTCATCCACCACTCGGCATATTATATATTTTATATATTTGTTTTAGTTTGTCTCCCTTCATTAGATGTAAAACCAACAGGTTTAGTCATGACTTTATCTCTGTACCCAGTATCTAGGACTGTGCCTAGGACAAATGAGTGTAAACTACTTAGAATCAAACTGCTTGGCTTCTAGTCCTAGTTCCATAACCTACTAACTGTATGACCCAGGGAAAGGTGCAAAATCTCTCTGTGCTTCATTTATTTATCTCTAAAAATGAGGATAATAATTATGCCAATGTGATAGAATCATTGTAAATACTACAAGGGATTATCCCATGTTGGGCATATATTAAACACATAATGAATGCAAATTATATTTATTTATAAAAAGCTAAATTTCCAAAAAGAAATTAAATTAATTAAATATGAACTACTAATTTTAAATGATAAGATAAATGATGAAATGCTTGGGTTAAAACCAATTAAAAAATATAGCAATAATCATTGGACGGTAGAATAGGTTTCTTAAAAATGTTGTATACCCCATTTGTAAATGAGAAGAATGCTGTAGAAACTACATCTAAACTAATGCAAAATCATATTTAATTTAATGATCAACATTTTTATGGCCAATAAAGAAAAAGACAGCTGAGTTGAATTACGCCTGTCTGAAAAATTGCACCTAGAAAAAGTAGAGGCATCCTTAATGTATGAAGGAAGGTCTCTAGTGAAATGACACACAGATCTGTGTTCTAATATCAACCCTATTGCACTTTTTGTCAGTTATGTAAATGAAGACATTAAAGTCATGTGTATAAAATCTGTGAAAGTCAAGATGCTCAGAAGTATATATAATATATTTAATGACAAAACACAAGGTTTAAAGTCATCTTAATAAGTCAGAATAATGGGTTAGAAAAATGATAAAATTTTACAATAATAAATTTAAATCCCCTAATTTGTAAAAGAAATTTTAAAAAACTCAATCACCCAAATGCAATAAATGGCTACAAACATTAATGTGAACATAAAATCTTGAATTTTTTATGGCTAAAAGCTGATTTTACATGCCAACACTATAAAAGGGCTATTGGAATAGTAATGGAAACTTGATATTCATTAATAACAGCAAATGCAGAAATGGGTGAAGTATAACAGGTACTATTCTGCAGGTGACTAGGAAGTAAAGTCTGAACACATCGAGAATGTGTGATAAAAACTGAGTATGTTGAAGCTAAAGAAGATAAGATTTGCCAAGCACCTAAATGGCTATTATGAAAAGATCTCTTAGTTTATTCATTGTAGTTTCAGCAAGTAGAAATAAGAACAATGCATAAAAAATATTACAAACATTTTTTCAATGGATGTAGAGGATTTTTCTTCATCCAAAGTGGCACATAATAAAAAGGACTATCCTATAAAGCAAGTTCCATTACTAAAATCTGCAGCTTGAGTATAAAAAGACCATTTTAAAAGACTAGATCTTAGAAGTTTTCGGGAAAGAATTTGAATTAAATGACCTCCATCTTTACTACCAGTTTTAAAGGGTTTGCTTTTATAGACTTTTTAAGGGAGCTCCTGCATATTTTAATTGTAAGGTAAAAACAATAAATACATGTACTATTAGCCCTTGGCACACCTCTTGGAAGACAATCAGGTGAATTACGTTCTTCTAAAGTTATTTATCTTCCAAATATTGCAAGAGAGACCTATAAAACCATTTCATCTCAACTTCTAATTCTACACTGAGTGGTAGCACCGGGATAGGTCACAATCCTTTAAAATAAAGGATCAAAAGTGCTGTGCACTGAGCCCCACTTAGTCCTGCTAAGTACCCATAAATTAGATAGATCCAGGTCACCTGGAACTGTTGTCACTCTCAACTTTAGCTCCCTGTGCAACTGTTAGTAGCATGGATAGAAGTTAGAGGGCAATAAATTCTAAACATAATGGATCACGCTGAAGGCAAAAATTCCCTGTGGCTAATATATAACACACATTGTAATTTTGCATTGGAATAGATTCTATTCTGCTGTATAAGAAGGTCATAAATACATCAAGTACAGCCTACTAAGTCGATTAGTGAGAGTTTAGGGACTCCAAAATGCTTAGGAATGTGTTAGGGAAATTTTGGTTTATCTTTCATAACTGGTGGCAAAAATAAATTATGGCAATTTTATCTTTTCTACTTTTCTTTAATTGCTTCATTTATTAAACAAAAAAAAAAAAAAAAGAAACTGTGTATAAATTGTGTTGGGGTAATTATTCTAAACAACTACCATTTGTATATACCTAGATATGCAAACTGTTCTCTCAATTTAAAAACGAATGCTTGAAATAATTCTCTGAAAGTACATACACTTGCATAATTGTATGTCACTGTATGTGTTTTGATATGTATATCAAGACTGATACACATCAACAATTAAAGAAGAGTATCTTTGAAAACTGGTATTGGGAGAGTGAAGTAAGAGGAGATAAATTTCCAACAAATGCATATAAAGTTTGTAATTAAAAAAAACAAAAATATAAATTAGAATATTTTTTTCTGTGAGTTTCTCAGACAATCCCTTAAGATTCTATTGCAAAGTTAAGTTTTTATAAAAGATTTATTAGTGTGAACAGCATACATTATAGCACACATATGCACTCTAGGGCATTTGGATTTTTCTAGACACCACATTATTGGGAGGTCTTAATGATTTAATGAGATTTTTTTTAGCAGAGCTATAAGAATTGATTTTATTTTGTGTTACATATAGGCAAAGTGTATTAAATCCTCACAGGAATAAGTGGTTTTTTGCCATGATTTATCTTCATATGTACTTGCTACCTTTACAAAGGTGAAGACTCTACATTATTTCACAAATAAACTAGAAGGCAGTAAAATGAGACACTGTGTTCTGGAAAGAATTTTTAAATAGAGAAACAAACTTAAAAAAGAATGGCTGGCCAGAGTAGTGAGTGTCCTTCACAAATTCAACTATCACAATGAATAATACTCATATTTATAGAAGTTGCCTAAGGAAGAAAGTACAAATTTGAAAATATATTTAAGTATAAGTAATATTTGGATACATTTGTAGATTTTTTATGAGTTATTAAGGACAGAATTTTTTGAATAATAGGTACTTTTACATGCAAATTTGAATGTAAGTTGGGATTAAAATGATGTTGTTTTTTGTGTACTTAGAGAAAACTCTATAAAACTGATATGAGATGAACATAAATAACTATAATGCAAGTCAAAAAAGAATATTGAAGGTTATGAAGTTTAGAGCAAGGTGTTACATACCAGTGTTCTCAATAGGAAATATTTTATGTATAAGGTAGCATTTAAGTACATAACATTTAACTGATGGTACTGAATAAAAGTGATTTCAAAGCTTAGGTTCAAAAGAGTATCAGGGAAGGCATGGTGAGGAAAAATTAGATGGTATTTAGAGGACAGTTTACCTAAATTATACTTTACTTGTATGTTTCTAAATTAAAGAAAATGGTATAGACAAGGTGCAGCTTGAATGTAGAAAATCTCAAGGGCCAAATAAAACAGTTTGCAATTAAAAACTCTCTAGTATTAACAAGGTCAGAACTCTGTTTCAGGGCCCTGAATCTAGAACAGGCTGAATCAAGAAAGACAGTAGAGAGAACAATTAGGATATTGTCCAAATGAGAACTAAGAGGACTTATACTGAAGTTATGCTGATATCTGGAGGCATGTGCAAGATAAAGTGTGCAGACAAAACTACTAAATTTAGAGTTAGATGGATATTGACCAACCTGGCAAAAGGGGTCAAAGCTCTTTGTGCAGCTACCCACTTAGACTCTAAAAGAAGAGACGTTAAGATGTTCGGTGGTGTCACGAACACAATTTATCTCTGTCCAAAAGCTTTTAAAATTTTGTTCAAAGTTTTGAGATAAGTATTGCAGAATTGTAACAGAATCATATTTTTCTTCCTATTATATTTTAATTATTGGTGCTAACATTACAATTATTATCTTATGCCCAGTAGTGATTAGAGAATGTTGGCCAAGTGAGACAATAATTTGGCAGTTCAAAGATTCTTATGTGAGTCTCCTTCATTATTGAGACTATTTTCTTACCAGCCATCACATTTTGGTACTTTTATTATTCTTGACTCTTAATTTTATACCTTATATTTTTACATTTTTGAGTGCAGGAAATTTATATAACTATAGTGAACAAAAATAAAAATAAGGAATAAGAAATGATGGCCATCAGGGCAAGACCTATCTATGAATCAAGCTTGAAAATTGTCAAGTGGTTCACATTGTTTAAATGGTCCCATTAAGAGATAGTTTATATGGCCATCAGGGCAAGACCTATCTATGAATCAAGCTTGAAAATTGTCAAGTGGTTCACATTCATACAATCTCATATTTTTTTTTCTAATAAAATACAAATATTTGGGGCTTGGGTATTTTAGTGTTTTGTTTTTATACTCAGAAATTTCTATGAAGATCATTATTTTCTTAGCTTATTTTTGTAACACTTAATGTTAAAAATATTTTTGTTTATATTAAATTTGATTTTAGTTCTATGCAGCTATAATTGTTTAAATGGTCCCATTAAGAGATAGTTTACAGCTTCAATAAACAAAGTGTAGAAAACATAATTTGGAACACTTTGTCTGGAAAATACCCTT
>NW_007739114.1:19216-20398 GCF_000696425.1 Galeopterus variegatus | reverse complement strand
ATGGCCATCAGGGCAAGACCTATCTATGAATCAAGCTTGAAAATTGTCAAGTGGTTCACATTGTTTAAATGGTCCCATTAAGAGATAGTTTATAGCTTCAATAAACAAAGTGTAGAAAACATAATTTGGAACACTTTGTCTGGAAAATACCCTTTCTCCTAACTGCTGCTAAAAAAATAAGTGTAATTAAGGAAGGATCTACCATGTGACTCCACCTCTCTTTTCCTGGATATAATTAATTCAAGCCAGTGAGTATTTAGGTGTTGTTTAATTAATTTGAAAATTAAACAAACAAACATACAAACAAACAAAAACAAAACAAAACAAAAAAAACCTGTGTCTATAGTCACTCTGTAATAACCATTGCACTGAAAGTAAGTTTCACTGAAAGGGAACTAAAATATAGCAAATATCAGAAAATGAAAGCCAAGTGTGAAACAAGGAAATGGGGGAGGAAAATTACAAGTGTACAGGAATCTTATCTACAGGAAAAATAACAGCAAATATACACAGGGAAAGGTAGAGACTCGAGACTGTGTAGCTCAGGATCACGTAATTTCCTCTGCTTCTGGAAAACTCACAATTTTTCTAAAATAAGTTATTTTCCATTTCTGTGGTATCAATATTCTTAATACTCTCCCTCATCAACTTGAACTCATTTGAAGGCATTTTTGTATTTTTCTTATAAGCCAACAACTTCAATTAAAATCAGAGTATTCTTAGAAAAAGCATCACTGCATGCCAAGGACTCAGCAAATTTTTTTTCACTATAAAGATGTTTAGAGAAATTTTTCACCAGGAAAGATTAAAATAAATTTTAAGGCAGTGATCATCATATGAAGCTTTGGCAGTTTTTATAGAGTCAACTCTGGATTGTTGGCTCTGTTTAGCTATTCAGAATATTCTTTATTATGATTCGTTATGTTCCTAAAATGAACAACCCAAGGAATCTGGGTGACAACCTAAAGAATTACATTTTAGGTAAATATCCAATATTTTAAAAGAAACTACAAATATTTGAGTATTTATTCTTAATAATACAGCTATTTAATAATAATGCTTATTTAAGCTTTTTACTAGATATGTATATGTTTTAAATTAAATAAAATTTAAGACATGTATATATATATATATATTAACATCACAGTATTAATATATATTAAGTTTATACTGGACATCACT
>NW_007739114.1:15904-17681 GCF_000696425.1 Galeopterus variegatus | reverse complement strand
GCTGAAAGCATAATGTACAGTGTGATCCAATTTCAATTAATAAACACTATATATACACCAACACACATATATGCTTCAAATAATATGTGGCAGGGTAAATACTAAATGTTATTTTCTGTAGATGGTAAAATTGCTTTCAAACATATAGTTTTTTTTATTTTCTGATATGTTTACCATAAGCTTATATTATTTTATAATTAAACTATAATTTCCAGCTGTGATTAGCTTTGGATTAAAAGCACTGATTTGCCTCATACTTGTCTAACCGCAATGGTCCCTGCTTCACACAAAACAGATGGGCATTAGGTTGAGAATTTTCAGAATAAAAATCTTTACATTTTGATAGATGAAGATCTAAAAGCACTGTGGAAGCAGAAAGAGCAATTTGCAAGAATTCAAAAAATTCAAAGGTAATAAAGGACATAGAAAACTACCCATGGGCCAGCCCGTGGCTCACTCGGTAGAGTGCGGTGCTGATAACACCAAGGCCGTGGGTTCNGCTGACAACACCAAGCCAAGGGTTGAGATCCCCTTACCGGTCATCTCTTTAAAAAAAAAAAAAAGAAAAGAAAACTACCCTAAAGTAAGTGGCAAATTGAAATTTTTTAAAGACTCCAAATTTTAAACATGAAATAGATTAGGTGGTCATAGATTCCACAACCTATTGTAAAGTAGATAATAAAGCCCAAGAATAATGTGAGATGATTCAAGTTCACTAACCTGTATATCTGACCTTTGGATTTCATAAATTTGGAATTGGAGGGTGGGCATGTTTAGATATACAGTACTTAAAGTTTTCCCAGGGACCTGTACAATTACTGGTTATAATCACCAACCCTGCCCCCCTCTGCCCTTAGGAAAGACTGGGATGCTTTAATTAAGTGAGAACAAAATTACTTTAGAGAGCTACTTAAATCTACAAAGATACAACTTTTTCAGAAATGAGACATTCAACAACTTTGGTAATTTAGGTATTCTTAATAACAAAATGCTTATGTCACGTTGCCTGAGAACTACCAGACTGGGAAATAGTCAGGCAACTTCTGCCCATCTTNTTTACTAGATATGTATATGTTTTAAATTAAATAAAATTTAAGACATGTATATATATATATATTAACATCACAGTATTAATATATATTAAGTTTATACTGGACATCACTATTTATAAATGCAATCTCTATAAGAAAAATGGGCACTCACACCTTTTTTAAATGAACTATCTGCTAATTTTTTTTGTAGAAAAATGTTGTTAAGTGGGAGCATGGAGAAGCATACTCAAGAAAAAACATCCTAATCTAAATCAATATAAATAGCATTTAAACAATAAAGTAAAAACAGGCAACAGCTCTCCAAATAGGCTAAAGTGATTTCAAATGTTTAAATCATATTATTTTATATTAAACATCCAATTATTTAGCAATATTTGGGTAGAAGTATATAGCTACAATGTATCTAAAGGACCACATGGTAAAATTCGTATAACTCACTATCCCAGTAATTCAATGAAGGTAGATAAATTGAATTTTTTTAAATGGACAAATGTACAAAAATGTATGCACAAATATTCCCACTTCAACACTTTTGTAATCATTAAAAACTACAAATAAACTCAATGTCCAAAGTAAGAGACCAGAAAAATACCCCTATGAAAAGTGATCATGTAAATACACATTCATTCTTTTAAATATGTGTGTTAAAATTACATGAAAGTAGGCTGAAAGCATAATGTACAGTGTGATCCAATTTCAATTAATAAACACTATATATACACCAA
>NW_007739114.1:7641-14750 GCF_000696425.1 Galeopterus variegatus | reverse complement strand
TTGTTGTTGTTGATATATCCAGGGAATAAACTCATTATATAAGATAAACCTAATGTCATATTAACAAACACATGTAGACATTTAAATTATAATAAAGTTATAACACAGGGGCAAAGAAAAACAAATTACTAACATCTCTATCCAGAACTCTGCCTGTGCTGTTCAGGAAAAGCATTTGTTTAACAGGATCCAACAACACCCAGTAATCCACATTGTCCTTTAAGGAGAGTTCTATGGTGGGGTCTGGTCCTCCAGCAGTCCCTTTGATCAGCATGTTGTCCACCAGAATCGTACCTAAAACCAAAGAAAGTTATTTGAAAACATATTCTACTCATATGCATTCTTTAGCAAAGAACATGATCTTAAACTCTGGCTGGATTACAAATGTGTTTTCAAGCTTAAAATGCTCAATTGCATATCTAGCATAAGACAGAAAATGTTTTTTTTGTTTTTTTTTTTTTTTGCCAAAAGGCAAAACCATCTTTATTACACTATTTATAAGTGATATTCTGGGGAGTTGATGGTGGGAGGCAGAAATTCCAACACTTGGTGAGTTTCATCGTCTGTTTCTTGCTTGCCTTTAACAACACAAATCTATTCCCCTCTTCACCCATCACTTTTCACAGGAGTTATCATTGAATTTTATCCTGAACAAAAGGAAATGCCTACAATTACAGAGTCTGATACTTCAATTCACTCAGTAAGACTTCCTATATGAAAAGAGATATCTCGAAAATAAGAAAGAGGAACAAAAGGAAAAGATAAAGTAGCTGAGTCTCCCATGGTGAGAACTGCTTCTTTTATCTTAGAGCAAATCCATAAAACATAAATCTTAATGTGAAAGACAAAACTAGTGTGCAGACACAATAAAATCCATTCCTTTTTAAGACAAGTCTGGGGTACTCAACTAGAACAACACGCTACTTTAATATAACAGTTGGATGCTTGCTTTCTTATTTTTCAGCAGGCTGAATCACAGACAGTTCTTGAATAAGACTTGAAAAGAGAATATGTCTCTCATCTTGCCTACTCTGTTGAAGGCCCTATGCATTTTACAAGTTGAATGCAAACAGCACTGATGCAAATCAAATCCCATTTCCCCTATCACAACGATCTCTTTGCCAAACAATAATGTGCCACAGCTTAGAGCAATCATTTTCAGCTGCTTCATTTTATGGAACTGATGGCATATAGAGGAGATGTGCCTATGCAAATAAAAATGTGCCCTCCTAAAGATGCTAGAATAAATGGCAAATATTTAGTAAATGCATTGCCTTAGAGTAGAACACAGAATATATAGATAATTCATAAATATGAATCTGGCTTGAAGAATATGATGCAAAATGTAGCACCTGCATTTTCTTAAAGCACAAAATTTGCCTAAATATTATTACTTAGTTTTAATAATATGATAAAGAGATAGTAAAGGCAATTACTATCATTTTTATTAAGTTGCTGAGAAAATCTTCCAAAGAGACCCTCCCCTCCTTTTTTTGTTTAGTTACAAAAAAAAAAAAAATATTTGGCCTGTATTTTAACATATAATTAGGAAATTAAATGAGATTCTACTTTCTGATCAAGAGAAAAAGAGATGTACAATAAGCAGTTCAACTAACATTAACATTTACGTCTTGACTCAATAGTGCACAACAGCAGCAAGAGCAAGTCTTTCCGTAGTGTACACACACACCAAGCAAGTCTTTGCGTAGTGTACACACACACCAAGCAAGTCTTTCCGTAGTGTACACACACACCAAGCAAGCACAGCAGGAGAGGGGGGCACTGAATTCTACAAAGAAATGGTTTATAAGCAGAGAGAGTTGTACGAGTTGCTTTAACTACTATTAAAGTAGTCAAACAAAAAGACTGCGTCTGAACTTATATTTTATTTAATCTTTTTTATATTCATAGAGAAGATCAAAATATTTTTCTTGCTATCAGCTTACCCCTGTGCTTTTCAATGACTGAAACTCAGCAATAACTGCATCTACTGTTACTGTGCTGAAAAAAAAAAAAAAGAAAAAAAAGAGCCCTGTTTTTTTTTTGTTTGTTTTCCACCAGAATACTTCATTCATATTGTGAAAAATCTCTCAAGATTTTCATATGCCATATTGATTTAGACCAAAAGTTTGGGGGAGAAAGGGAAGACAGCACAGCTAAGACCAGCATGATGCAAGAAACAATATTAAAAATAATAATAATAAATAAATAACCTAGTTACTCACTATTGCTTGCCTAGAAAATGCTGTCCTTTCTCCTCTCTCCAGAAATATAGGCAACACCTAAGATGAGGTTAGCACTAAATTACGAACCCTATCTTCACCCCAGTAGTAGGGATTGTATCTTTCCACAGGTCCTAAGATTTCCAGATCTAGGCAGCTGGTGTCCTGGGACAAGGCTGGTAAGTGACTAACCAGCAGAATCCACTGGGCATATTGAGAGAATGTGGTCCTTTACCCCTTCTCTTGTTTTGTAACTCTCCCTTTTCACAAGTAAAAACTTCTGCTTAACTTGTTCCAAGTGATAGTTAAAATCCATTTCCATCTTTGACTCCATTTTAAATATAAAGACACTGATAACTGCCAAATCAAAAAATAGAGTACACTGTGCAACACTAATAAAAAAGCTGCATGGCTCTATTAACATCAGCATGAACCAGAAATATTAATAGGGGTAAAGAGATATATTTCATGATAATAAAGTGATTAACAGGTATTAACACTGAAGAGACCAGCTTTGCAGAATAGGTGGTATTCAAGATGGGATTTCCCTTTACATGAAAATTTCCTTTAATCATAATAAAAAGTGGTGGCAATCAGGAAAAAGGAATTAAATTTAGTTTTATACTCATATCACAGAAGTTAAGAGACTTGGTCCTGGAATTGACAGACATAGAATTCAGTCCTGGATCAATCATTTACCAACCATGTGAAAATGGAGACATTATTTAAGCCCACTCACCCTTAACTTCCCTCTTCTATCATATCAGTACCACAACAGAACAGGAATTTCTACTATAATACCATATGTATATTTCTGAAAAAGACTTGTGTTCTTGTACCTAGACACTAACAAAAACTAAAACAATCACAATCACAATAAAAGTACTAGCACAGTTAAGTATTTCAGTGATTTTTCACCAAGCATTTCATCAGTCTTTTACAGTCTTAAATATTGGAGTGCATCTTCCTTCAAGAAGTAGGCATTCAGGATCATTTGCTTCTAAATGGAGGTCCTTTTCATCAAATTGAAAACTTGCTTCATCATTTAGCCTTTTTATTAACCTATTGTTTAAATTGAGAGAAATAACTTTGTAGCTCTTTCACCTGTACTTCCAGATTCTCCAGAGATATTAACATATTATCAATCACAGGTTTTTATGTAGCCACGAATGAACTTTATTTGCAGTAAATAAAGGTGCTTCAGTAGAATTTCAATTTTTTTCTTAAGATCTTATATAGCTAAGCCTTTCTTTTTAATTGTAAAAAAAGCTTGTGTAGATTACATCAAATATAAACAACTTATAAAACAATAAAATAAAAACATATGCTTATGAATAAACTTAAATAATTGAAAAACAACTTATGAATCAATACAACTTCATTATAGCAACTTCATTCGCTTACTTGCCTATTATACAGAATGCAATTTGCATCAAAAAAGAGCCTGTTGGGTTGCTCTGATAACTACATGAGATGACCCATGTGAAGTGCTGGTTGCAGTTCCTGGCAAAGTATGTGAATTATCTCATTGTCATTGATGTTATTAACTTCATTTTGGAAGGAAATGCATTTGAGTCTAAAGTAAGATGACCTATTTTATTTCACAGAAGTCTTTACAAACCAAGTCTACTGTTCATGTCACAATGCTAGGGTTGCCATGTTAGGTCAGCACATAGGTATAGCAAGCAGTCTGGGAAAATTTATACTGATTGAAAAGATTTGAATACAAAATCATTATTGGAAGTCAGAATTTAGGGACAGAATGCTTGCTTGAGATACTATACTAATGAAGACCCCAAGTCAATGTGTGTCAACTGACAGGCAACCCATCCAGGCCTGCTCTCACCAGAGAGGGATCCCCACCCTTCCCACTTCCTAACTTCAGACAATCTTGAATTTTCTTATAAAAACTCTGATTGGGTAGCAGGAAAAGGTCTTACTCATCAACTTCATACTGATAGCGATCTCTATATTGAATAATTTTTACACTCCTAAGTAAAATGTTTGATTCTATTAGGACTACACACACACACACATACACACACACACACACACGTATACTATAGATGTATATGCTTATGGTATTAATCATAATTGGTTATTTAATGTTTTTTCTGGAAAAGTTATTTGCTTCTTTAGATAGGCATTTGTAACACAAATGGATTATTCTCTTAAAATGCCGTGGAAGTGGCTGTGAGGAGGGGAGTGGGGGGTTCATTGCCTTTCTAATTAACCTAATTCCATGAAGCTGAGAGAGTAAGTTCTAAAGAGAGAAAGAGTAATTGACTACTTGGGTACATTCCAAACATTAAAACAAGGAAAATCACTCCGTGCATAGAAATGAGTACTTGGTGATCTAAAACAATTAATTATTCAAAGGTGTAAAAGCAATATGAATTGCATAAAATTTCTCCAACAATCTTTCCCTACTTCAAGCCAACTGGAAGAATGTTTAGCTACATCACAAAACTAGAAATTTCCATTCCTTTCTCTTGCTGTTACTCCCTGCAAACACAAACAAAAACAAAGCACCCAAATGTACATTATTTGATTAGAACAAATTAAACTCTAAAAAGTGAAAAAGCAGCTAATATGTAGTTTCCCAGTGAGGTTAAGTAGTTAGCCACGATATAGTTAGTATAAGTAAAATCTAGATTCTAAGATTATCAGGCTAAAACAAGACTCTTATCATACTCAAATTCGCTTCTTTATCAAAATGTTCCAGTACCTTCCTGGAAGTAGTCTTTCTCTTCTTTGATTTTTCACATCTCTTGGGTTAGAATTGTATCAAGAGTACATTTCAGCTATGTATATGTACAACTTGTATCTAAATAACTACTTGAAAAACATCTAGATAGAAGGAAATATATTGTGTGTGTGTCCAGCAACTTCATAAGGAAAATAGAAATTTTACTTGGGCTGCGTTTGAATGTTAGGAACATATTAAGCACATACAATTCTTGATAAAGTTGAAAAATGATACCCAACAAGTCAACAATATTTAAACAAAACTTGAAAAACTGTGCTGGTGTGTAAAATTTAAATTTTATTTACATCAAAAGAGCAAACCTTTATAAAATGAAAGGCTTTGCTAAAGTGTACTGTGTTTATATTATTTAGGTAACAAAATCTTTATTTACTTATTATTTTTAATTCATGATATATGGTATTGATATGTCAATCTTGGTATTGAAATATGAGTATAAAAGTTCAGGAATAGAGATTTTTCTTCTATTATTGGCTTTTTCTTTATAAAGTGATTTTAAATACCTTAACATTTAGGCAATTGCTAATATTTATATTCTGTTGTGAACAAAGTATTAAGTAAATGCACATAAATTATGTATTTTGGTATAGAAGCAATGCTTATTTTGTTTATATGTCATTTATCCAACTAAAAATTCAATCATAGAATTTTAGAAGTAGGAAGAAACTTAGCATTCCTCCTACTATCTTTATGGAAATTAAAGCAAACCCTCTGACATTTCTACATTTCTCTATTTCAAGACTTAAAATGACCTGACCTAGGTGAACTAGCTAGTAAAAGCAGATCCAAAACCAAAGCCTGGTTCTACTACTTCACTTTTAAGATCTCATTCCCCTATATCTTGTTATGGCCTTGGAAACATACAAATATATTTTCAAAATATGAAAACATACAAACTTTTTAGTTTAGTTTTGAGTTCTTGGGAAACTTACACAAAACTTCTATAGATTTATAATTCACTATGTAGAATTTCATGCCTTATAATCTTCTTGACAAATGTTTAAAGAATTGAAATGAAAAAGCTCTACCATCCACCTCAGAAAACCAATGAACACCAAAGGCAAACAATAAAAGTGAAAGAAAAGAACAAGATATTTAAATCAACCATAAGAAAAGGAATTAAAAGTCAGGAGTAAGACAATACCTTTCAAAAACAACCCTAAATGTAAATGGATTAAATTCCCCACTCAAAAGACACAGAATTGCAAATTGACTTAAAAAGCTAGACAAGCAACAAAAGAAAAAATAAACAAATGGGATTATAGCAAACTAAAAAGCTTCTGCACAGCAAAGGAAACAATCAACAGAGTGAAATGACAACCTAAAATGTGGGAGAAAATATTTTCAAACTATATATATCCCACAAGGGATTAATATCCAGAATATGCAAGGAATTCAAGCAATTTCACAGTAAAATGCCAGATAACCCAATTAAAATATGGGCAAAGGAGCTGAATAGACATTTTTCTGAGGAAGACATACAAATGGCCAACAGGTATGTAAAAAAATGCTCAACATCACTAAACATCAGAGAAATACAAATTAAAACCACATTGAGATATCACCTCACCCCAGTTAGACTGGTTATTGTAAAAAAAGAAAAAAATGGAGAATAGCAATTTCTGGTGGGGATGTGGAAAGAAGAGAATGTTTCTACACTGTTGGTGGGACTGTAAATTAGTACAACAACTATGGGAAACAGTACGGAGGTTGTTGAAACAACTACAGATAGATCTACGATGTGATCCAGCAATCCACTACTAGGTATATACCCAAAGGAATGAAAATCATCATATCGAAGGGATAGCTGCACTCCCATGCTCATTTCAGCTCTATTTACAATAGCCAAGATATGGAACCAACTTAAATGTTCATCAACAGATGACTGTATAAGGAAAATGTGGTGTGTGTGTATACACACACACACACACCACGGAATAGTTCTCTGCCATAAAAAGAATGAAATTCTACCATTCACAGCAACATGGATAAGCTTTGAGAAATTTATTTTGAGTGAAATAAGGTGGGCACAGAGGGAAAAATACCATGTCCTCACTCATAAGTGGGAGCTAAGAGAGAAAGAAGGAAGGAAAGAAAATCCACAGTGGTGTATTGGACTT
>NW_007739114.1:4525-7387 GCF_000696425.1 Galeopterus variegatus | reverse complement strand
TGTGCACAAGTGGTGACTATCAGCTTTGAACCCCATGAATATATATAACCAATAAAAAAAAATTACTTGTCAGAAAAAAAGCTAGATCCAACTATATGCTGTCTACAAGAGACTCTCCTCATCTGTAAAGACACACACAGACTGATTATGAAAGGATGGAAAAATATTACTATACAAATGGAAAGCAAAATGAGCAGAAGTAGCTATTCTTATACTGTACAAAATATACTTTAAACTAAGAAACATAAAAACAGAAAAAAAGACCATTATGTAATAATAAAGGGATCTATCTAGAAAGAAGACATAGCAATCATAAATATACATGCACTCAACAATGGAGCACACCGATATGTAAAGCAAGCACTGTTAGACCTAAAGAAATATATATACCTCATTATGATAATAGTGGGGGATCTGAGCATACCTAGGGAACAAATTAACAGAGAAACACAGGATAAATTACACTTTATATCAGTTGGACTTGTCGGATATCTACAGAACATTTTATCCTACAACTAGAAAATACACATTCTTCTCATCAGCACATGGACCTTTCTCCAGGACAGACCACGTGTTAGGTCACAAATCAAGTCTCAACAAATTCTTTTAAAAAATTGAAATAAGTTCATGTTTCTCTCAGACCACAATGGAATTAAAGTAGAAATCAAAAAGAAGAAAAACTCTGGAAGCTATACAAACACATAGAAAATAAACAACATACTCCTGAAAGACCTATGGGTCTAGGAAGAAATAAAACAGGAAATCAAAAAATTTCTTGAAACCAATGAAAATAAAGGTACATCATATCTAAAACTGTGGGATACTAAAAAAGCAGTATTAAGAGGGAAATTTACTGCAATAAAAACTTACATCAAAAGAATGGAAAGATTTCAAATAATCTACACTACACCTCAAAAAGCTAAAAAAAAATAAAAAAAGAACAATCTAATTCCAAAATGTGTAGAAGGAAAGAAATAAGTTCAGACCAGAACTAAACGAACTAGAAATCCAAAAGATCAATGAAATAAAAAGTTGTTTATTTTTTTGAGAAGAAAAAAAAATAGACAAACCATCAACTAAGCTAACTTGAGAGAGAGAGAGAGAGAGAGAGAGAGAGAGAGAGAGACCCAAATAATAAAAATTAGAGAGGAAGTGGGAAACATCACAAACGATACCACAGAAATACAAAGAATCATTAGAGACTATTATAAACAATGATACACGAACAAGTTTGGAAACCTGGAGGAAATAGACATTTCTGGACAAGTACAAACTACCAAGACTGGATCAAGAAGGAATACAAAACACGAATAGGTCAATAACAAGAAATAAGATTGAAGCAGTAATCAGCAGTCCCACATCAAAGAAAAGCACAGGATCAGATGGCTTCACTGTGAAATTTACCAAACCTTTAAAGAAGAATTAATGTAAATTATCTTCTAATTATTTCCAAAAATGGAAACAGAGGCCATTCTCCCAAACTTATGCTATGAGGCCAGCATCACCCTGATACCAAAACCAAACAAAGATAAAACAACAACAACAAAAAAGAAAGCTGCGGGTCAGTATCTTTGATGAACAAAAAACAACAAAAAAAAATACAATTATCTCAATAGGTACAGAAAAAACATTTGACAAAATTCAACATCACTTCACGATAAAGACTCTTAGCATTCAGGTATAGAAGGGAAGTACCTCAACACAATAAAAACCATATATCACAAGCCCATCACCAATATTATCACAAATAGGACAAGGATGCCACTCTTGCCACTCCTATTTAACATAGTATTAGAATTACTAGCCAGAGCTACCAGGCAAGAGAAAGAAATAAAGGACATCCAGATTGGAGAAGATAAAGTCAAATTGTTCCTGTTTGCAGATGACCTCATCTTATATATAGAAAAACCTAACAACTATACAAAAAACTCTTATAGCTGATAATGATTTCAGTAAAGTTGAAGGATACAAAACCAACACATAAAAATCAGTAAGTAGTGTTTCCATACTCCAAGAAGGAACTAACAGAAAAAGAAAGCAAAAGAGCAAGTCCATTTAAAACAGTTACCAAAAAATTAAATACCTAGGAATAAAGTTAACCAAGGAAGTGAAGATCTCTCTTTTGAGAATTATAAATCACTGTTGAAAGAAATTAAAGAGGACACGATGGAAAGACATTTTATGCTCTTGCTTTGGAAGAAATAACATTGTGAAAATGTATGTACTACACAAAACCATCTACAGCATCAATGCAATCCACATCACAATACCAATGATGTTCTTCAGGGAAATAGAGAAAAAAAAATCCTAACACTCATATGAAACAAGAAAAGACCCGAAATAACCAAAGCAATTTTAAGCAAAGAAAGCAAAGCTGGAGGCATTACACTACCTGACTTCAAGTTATACTACAAAGCTATAGTAACTAAAACAGCATGGTACTGGAATAAAAATTGACACTCAGACCAATTGAACAGAATCGAGAATCCAGAAATCAACACACACACTTACAGCCAACTGATCTTTAACAAAGGCCACAAGACCATACACTAGGGAAAAGACAGCCTCTTCAATAATGGTGCTGGAAAAACTGGACATCCATATGTAGAAGAATGAAACTAGACCCATACCTCACACCATATAACAAAATCAACTCAAAAAGTATTAAAAACTAAAATATTAGACCTGAACCTATAAAACTCTTAAAAGAAAATATAGGGGAAACACATCAGGAGGTAGGACTGGGCAAAGATTTTATGAATATGAACCCAAAATCACAGGCAACGAAAGAAAAAATAAATAAATAAATAAATGGGATTATATCAAACTAAAAAGCTTCTGCACAGCAAAAGAAACAACAGA
>NW_007739114.1:0-3777 GCF_000696425.1 Galeopterus variegatus | reverse complement strand
CAATTAAAAAATAGACAAAGGAGCTGTTTAGGCATTTCTCAAAGGAAGATATGCATATGACTAACAGACACCTAAAAAATTGCTCAATATCACTCAGCATCAGGAAAATGCTAGTCAAAACCACATTGAGAGACTATCTCATCCCAGTTACATTTCTATTATCAAAGACAGAGAGTAACAACTGCTGGTGAGGATGTGGAGAATAGGGAACCCTCCTACACTGTTGGTGGGACTCTAAATTAGCACAGCCACTATTCAAAACAGTGTGGAGCTTCCTCTAACAACAACAGATAGAAATGCCACATGATTCAGCAATCCCACTACTAGGTATATACCCAAAGGAATGGAAATCATCAAGTTGAAGGGACACCTGCACTTCCATAATTTTCACACCTCTATTTACAATAGCCAGGAGTTGGAACCAATCTAAATGTTCATTGACGATGACTGGCTAAGGAAAGCTCGATATGTATACTTACTCTATGGAATGCTACTCTGCCATAAAAATGAATGAAGGTTTCCCATTTGCAGCAACACAGATAAACTTAGAGAAAACTGTGTTAAGTGAAATAAGCCAGGCACAGAAAGAAATATGTGTCCTCATTATTGAGTGGCAACCAAAGAAACAAACAAATTTTTAAAAGACAGAGGAAAATAGGAAAGAAAGAAACAACAATCACAATAATACGTTGAACTTTCAAAAGGAGAGAACATAATTGAGGTTACCAGAGGTGGGAAAGGAAGAGGGGAATGGGGATTAGTGAGAAATGGGTAAAAAGGCCACAAAAAATGATTATTTTGTGCAGCGCTGAGTAACCTAAATATCCTGAGGGGACTAAGAAAAACAGAAAATTCCTTTAAAGTAAAATATGGGAGAATGGTACGATGTAATTTATCAATGACCTGACCCTAGAACCCATATCCATAGGTCATAGATAAATAAATAGACATATAGATATAATCTCTGCTATTATAGCTTGCTACACATAAAAGAAGATAGTGGGCATTAAGAATGGTCCAATGAAACTGCAGGTCAGATTGGGAGTATCAGTTTAAGAACTGAACACACTGAGCTACACTCAACCACGATACTGATAACAAAATTAGCTTCGATCTGGTAAAGATACCGAAAATGGAGGTGAGAAGCTATCTCTGCTTGTACTTTAGACACATCTTATCTAGGGTGAATTTGTACTGAACATTTGCAGTCAGTCACATTAATTTTGCATTCACATAATCACAGCAGACAAGCTTTGGTAAATCACAGGTTGCCAACTGATCAAACCATGCCCAAATTAGGCAAATGCAGAGTTGTAACCAATAAGTTTGTTTTTGGATGTCACTTGCTTTTCTTTGGCTACAAATATGACCTGCACATGTGGTGGGGTGGAGCATTCTGAACCATTTTTGGTCTGGACTGCTGCCTGATTTGAGAATCACAATTAAAGCTAAATAATACCTGCAAAACTAAATTTGTTGTAATATTGTTTTTTTAACAGTATTTCCTATCAACCGTGACAGAGAGAACAATGCTGAACACAGAAGTTGGGTTCTGAGTTTAGAGAAGCTAGAAAGGCTCCATGATGGACAGACTCTTAAGGTGTCTTCCATGACACCTCCCTGGTTAAATTAATTCTTAAGTATTTTATTCATTTTGAGGCTATTGTAAATGTAATTGTTTTCTTAATTTCCTTTTTGGATTGTTCATTGTTAATATATAGAAATGCAACTTATTGTTGTGTTTTGATTTTGTGTCCTGCTACTTTGCTGAATTCAGTTATTAGTTCTAGGAGTTTTTTTGCTTGTGAAATCTTTAGAGTTTTTTATATATAGTGTATTTAAGGGAGAGGATGTTTGTTCAACTTTAACCAATATTAATCAGAGACTTAATCCAATATTTTATCAGCTTCATCAACTTTGTACAACACTAATCCAATATTAATGAGAGAACCATCAGAAAGTGATTGTTTATTTTCTATATATGGTTTATTGCCCCTATAAATAAGGCATTACTTTCCAGAATATAGGAAATTCCTAAAACTCAACAAGAAGACAAACAAATTGGTAAAAGACTTGAATAAATATTTCTCCAAAGAATTACAAATGGCCAAAAGCACACAGAAAGATGCTAAACATCCCCGATCATTAGGGAAATTCAAATCAGAGCTACAGGAGATACCTCCTCATATCCATTAAGATGGCTATTATAAAAAACAAAAACAAAATGCCAAGTGTTCCCGAGGATGTGAAAAAATCTGAACCCCTCTGCACTGTTGGTGGGAATGTAAAATGGAACAGCGCAAAATTTCAGTTACACAGGAGGAATAAGTTTAAGATATCTATTGTACATCATGATGACGATAGTTAATAACAATATATTACTCTTGAAAACTGCTGAGAGAAGATTTTAAGTGTTCTCACTACAAAATATATATATATATGAAGTACTATGCATGTTATTTTGATTTAGCCATTCTACAATGCATATGTATAGCCAAGCATCATGTTGTACACTACAAATATATACAATTTTCATTTGTCAATTAAAAAATAAAATAGAAAATAAAATCTTACAGCCACTCTAGAAAATGGCTTGATGTTTTCTCAAAAAGTGTAAAATAGAATTACCATATGATTTAGAAATTCCTCTTCTGGCTATATATGCAATAAACTTGAAAGCAATCTCTCTAAGGGATATTTATTTACTCATGTTTATAAAGCATCATTCATAATAGCTAAAATGTGGAAGCAACTCAGGCATCAATTAATGAATAAATGGACAAGCAAAATATGGTATATATATTACATGAATATTATTCAGCCTTAAAGAAGAATGGTATTCTGATATGTGCTATAACATAGACATATCCTGAGGCCATTATTCTAAGTTAATAAGCCAATCACAAAAAGACAAATATTGTATGATTCCAGTTATATGAGGTACTTAGAATAGTCAAAATTATAAAGATGAAAAATAGAATTGTGGTTTCCAAGGGCTTGGGGAGGAGGTAATGCAGAGTTATTGTTAAATGGGTAAAGAGTGTTAGTTTTGCAAGATGGAAAGAGTTTTGAAAATGGATGGTGGCGATAATTGTACAACAATATAAAGATACTTAATAACACTTAACAGTGCACTTAAAGAAGTTTATGATAATAGATTATATGTTATGTGTATTTTAGCACAATGAAAAATTTGGGAAAAAAAGATGGTAGCTAAATAAACACCTCCATGAAACACTTAAAAAGCAAGTGTTTGCATTTTCTCTGAATTTTATGTTATTTTGGATTATATTTGGCAAATTATCCTCATAATATCACACACCATAACATGGTACCACTTTACCAGCTAGCCCTCAAATGCCCAAACTGGTCTTCTCTTTATTCACCGATATGAGTCCACTGATCATACACTAAGTTGTCACTGCACATTGCTAAAAGCTTAATCACAATTCTTATACTTATCTCATTGTACACCTATAGGAAACAGCTCATGGAGCATCCCAGGGATTCCATACACACTTTTAATAGACTTAACCCTTCTACCATCAGGGCACAGACAATGATAGATGCAATAGAAAGTGAATTTGGAAGGACAAATAGAAAAAATTTGGGCTGTCCACAAGAGGACATATGAAATCACATTAGCTACCACATCATTACATTCACTGTATTAGTCTGTTTCCTTGTGCTTTTAACAGAATACCTGAAACTGGGTAATTTATAAAGAGACAAAATTTATTTTTTACAATTTTGGACACTAAGAAGTCCAAGATTAAG
>NW_007739113.1:34712-38720 GCF_000696425.1 Galeopterus variegatus | reverse complement strand
AAGGGGTCTTAGGTAGATATCAGACTCATTAAAACTTTATTTAAACCTGAGGCAGCTGCAATGTGATTCAGAGATGTTTCCCCAGGCCTGGGGGAGGGGGTAAGAAGGGGGCTTGCAGGAAGGACTGGGGCAGGCGAGGGGGGTAGCAAAAAATTCTTCCCAGGAAGCGATTCCAGTGGACTGAGATTAGATGGAAGTTTCATTTCTTAGACATTTGATATTTGTCCCTCTCTTTTATCTGAACATTCTTGCCAGGTTGCTCAGATAAAGCATCAAAAATTATATTAAAATGCTAGTTAGGAAACATCACCTCCAACAAACCCTGTTCATCAAAATGTTAGTGCTCTCTCTGGGGGCCCTGCGTTGGGTTTGTCAACAAGCTGAAGCTGTTGAGCTGGGGCTCCGTGAGGCCCAGGAGCATGATTTAATTAATATCGTACCCATAATACCTTGCTGGGTTTATGCAAACAAAGCCCTGTCACTCCTCACCTTAGGATTTACCCTCTCCTTGAAGCAAGCATTTATTTACCCAGAGTTTGACCTCACGATGGTGTTCAGCAGATGTGGATCTTACTTATTTGCATTGTTTCATGACAGTTGCAAAATTCATTAGTGGCTCAGGGATAAATCCTCAGTGGACTGCCCCAATGATAGGTGAAGAAGAGGGTTGGCACTAATTAATCCTCCTCTTCAGTGATGCTGGATATTAATGATACCATAGTGCCCCTTTCAGAAATTGCCTGTATTCATTTGAAATTTGGGGAGCACAAG
This sequence comes from Galeopterus variegatus, assembly GCF_000696425.1. Lineage (NCBI taxonomy): Eukaryota > Metazoa > Chordata > Mammalia > Dermoptera > Cynocephalidae > Galeopterus > Galeopterus variegatus. The sequence goes on along the minus strand of NW_007739113.1, from coordinate 37,949 downwards.
TGACAGATCCACTTTTGACCACCTTGGGCAAACGTGGATGGTGTGGGATGACACTGGGAGCTTAGATAAATGATGGGAAGGCAGGAACCTGGCTGGGCAGCAGGCACTATAGAGGTTGGAACACGACACCACTCCTGGGGCAAATGAATGTCCTCCAAGCCTTCTTCTGGCTGCATGTCACTCTGCTCAGCACTCGAGGTCCTCCCAGAAGGTTCAGTCACGTGACTGCCCTTTACTGGATTAGGGTAGTGAAAGAGAGCCCTCTTTGGCTTCCATGGGGAGTGGGCAGCCCCCTCGGTTATTACCTCCAACCACCATGTAACACAGTGGGGAAGAGGAAATCCCCCTGCAGCATAACTGGTGGGCACTAGAGACAGAAGAGGTGTGCAGGGCCAAAGTGTGACAAATGTCCAGCACACTACATGCTGTCTGTGAATCAATGCCAATTCCCAAGGCTTGCAGGCATCCAGTGCTTTTCTACAAAATGTCATATCTAAGGAAGAATAAGGGGAACTGGGGTTATTCCACTCAACAAAGAAGACTTGGGTTGGACTGAGGGGTACAATTCCATCTTTTCTGTAAGCACCAAAACACTGTCAGTCTGAGGACTTTTCTTCAGGCCCTCAGTCATGAGGCACGTGGTGTGGGTACTGCCATCCATTTAACACAAATGAGAATGACGGGGCTTTCTTCCTGTGCTTTTCACTCTGCGGCAAGCTATGTCTCTATAAGGAACTTTTATTTGATAAGTGCTTGCCTGGAAAATAATGGCCAGCTTGTTTTCATCTATGCTGAAAGGTAAAATCGAAGAGATGGGCTTTATGACAGACCCACTGATCAGGCAACCAAATGATAAAATGATCTCATACATTGAGCACACTTTTACTGCATAGCTACTATGTGCAGTCTGGATAGGAGAGCAGTCTACAGTTAGGCAGGCTAACGGTGTGTCTTCTCAAGTCCCTGGGCTGTCCTGGGGCAGGGTTCCTCCCCCGTCTGAAGTGGCTGATGCGCAGCACAGAGGGAGTCTTATCTGTAAGGCTGGTGGGGTGCAGCAATTACCAGAAAGGCTCGTCAGACAGGGGTATTTTGGTTGAAGGGCAAGGCTAAGGATGGGATTAGGGATTGCAAGGACCTTGAAGTTCCAAAGGCAGAAAGAGCGGGGCTGGGCAGGCCCTGAGTACCATCTGACTCCTTTCCACCTGAGAAGACTTCCTGGAAGAAAATAAGGTTCTAAAAGATTTGGGGAGCGCAGGAATAAAAAGACATAGCAGATGGCCTGGGAAGAAGGGGACAGTTCCTTAAGTCTCCTCATCAGCGCCCAGGGCTTCCAATCCCCTTGGCATGTTGATGACTTCCCAATGTGTATCTTCTGGCCAGACCAGTTGCCCACTTCAGACTTGTGTATCCAAGTCTCAAAATCCACACCTCCGCAACTGGGCTCTTGATTGTCACTCCTGATCTGTTACTTTACCACCAATACTTACCATCTCAGAAAAGGCCAATTCCTCTGTCCAGTTGCTCAGCCTCAATGCCTCCCTTTCCATCACCCTCCTCCCTCCAACATCTAATTCATCACTAAGTGCTTCTGACTCTCCCTCCGCAAACATCTAGGACTTCTAGAATCTGTCTACTGCTCTCTATTCCCGTGGCCACTGCACCAGCACTGGGACAAGCCCCCTTTCATCTCTCCCCTTGATTGAGTGTAGTTTCTCATAACCGGTATTCTGCCTCTCTCCAACCCAGGCCGAAGTTTCAGTGAATTTTTAAAGACCTTTCAACATCTTTCCAATGCACTTAGGATAAAATCCCAGCTCCCTTTAAGTCATATGTGGTGTTCTAGCCCAGGCCTTATTGCCAGCCACTGTTCCTTACTCTCTGTACTCCAGACACATCAGTTTTCCTCCAGTTCCTCCAATGAATATGACACGCTGTCGCTTGCCTTGAGGCCTATGATCGCAATGTAGACGTGAAAAGTCTCTGCCAATTCAGGGGCAGCTCCAAACAAAGTGTACCCATCAGAGGAGCCATGCTTTGGGCAGAAATGGCCAGCCCAGGTACCTCTGCCTTGCTCAGCCCTTGGCTGGGGGCCACCCCAAAAGGAACATGACCTCAGTTCAAAAGCTGACACCAACCCTGCTAATGCCAACAGCTAGAAGCTGTCAGCTAACTGCAATTCTTGCAGTTGAGTAGTGAATCCTTTCTTGAAGGGGGATCTGAACTGTGCTTCTCCATGTCTGCCACAGAAAGTTCTTCCTGTCACTCCTGCCTCTCCAGTTAATATCTGTCCCTTCAGCAGACTGTCAGTTCCATGAGGGTGTGTGCCCAGTGCCTAGTACAGTGCCTGGAACATAGTGGGTGCTCAACAAAATATTTTTCAAAAAGCAGGAAGGAAGAAAAGAAGGAAGGGAAGGAGGGATGAAGGCAGAAAGGGATAGAGAGAAGGGAGGGAGGGATGGAGGAAGAAAGGGAGGGAAGGAGGAAAAGAGGGAGGAAGGAAGAGAAGACGGAGAAAGGGGGAAGGAGTGGGAGGGAACAGATGTCTGGGTAACTGAGAGGGATCTAAGCTCATGATGGCAATCACTGACCTTCTCTTTTCCCTTTGTACCTGCCCTAAATCCCCATGTTCTCCCACCTCTGGGCCTTTGCATATGCTATTCTCTCTGCCTGGAACAGGTTAACCAACACTCTGTCCACTCACCATTCAGGTATCAGCTTAATCTCACTTTCACAGGGGGATATGCCCTTGAACCCCTTTATCTGCTAGGATAAGTTTCAGTTGCAAGTAACCAAAACTCAATATAACGGCGATTTAAACAAGATAGAGGTATTTCTGGCTCACACAAATGCCCAGAGGTAGGCAGTGCGGGTTGGGTTTGGCCTTTCTAGTCCAGAAAGTTCTCAGTGACCCAGGCTCCTTCTACCTTGTTTTATCCCAAGTGCTTTCCATTCTCCAGGTCACTTATGGTCCAACCCGGCTACTCTGGCTCCAGTTATTACATTTATATTCCAGCCAGCAGGAAAGCTGAAGGGGAAAAGAAGGGCACTTCCTGAAGTTGCATTTACCATTTCCACTTATAGCTATTGTCCAAAACTTAGTGGTCATAGCCAGCTGCAAGGAAGACTGGGAAATGTTGTTATCCCAGCTAGTCGTGTGGTCGATTAAAATTTGGGGCTTTAACTATCAATAAAGGAAAGGATATCAAAGCACAACCCTTAGGAGTCTCTGCTGGAACC
>NW_007739113.1:31506-33002 GCF_000696425.1 Galeopterus variegatus | reverse complement strand
TGACTCTAAGTCACAAAGTGATTCTAAATATTCGAGTTCTGTATGTGAAGAAAGTCAGAGAAGATTACCTCAACCAGTTACTTTCGAGTGTATTTTCCTTTACACAAGAGTGTGATATCCTACAAATCGGTCTAAATACATTTACAAGTGCTCTTTTAATAACTATATAATAAAAATTCTAAGAGGTATGCAAGCATTGTGCTATAGCTTAAATGGTGATGCTTTTTTTCTGATTGGTACATAAAATATTGGTAGGTCCGATAATTGAGGGATCTCNGTGTGTGTGTGTGTATTATTGGCGTATAGCAGATGGGTTGGGAAATGTGGCCTTGGGGTATGTCCATCTAACCTTCCTGGGATGGGTTTTACACTGTAGTATTTTAAAAATTGGTTTTAAATTTAAAAAAATACTTACCATTTGAAAATTAATAAAGTGAATATTTTACTGTAAAGACTAAAGTTCTATGGAGTAGATTAGATTATTGGGCCCAGTTCTTCACCTCTTCTATATCCCTCCTTACCCTGTGCTCTGCCTCTTGATTTTGGGACTTGGCCGTGAGATCTGCTTCAGCCAATGGGAGATTAGTGGAAACAAAGCAAGCAACAGCTTGCAATGTACTTGTGTGTTTGTACTTTTCCCTTTGTGTCTCTGCCATCACCACGAGAAGAGCTTCCCTCAGGAGATGGCCACCATCACTTGCGGGCCCATGATCAGCAGACCTCAATCCATCCCATGGTGAGCACCCAAGCCCAGCAGATCTTCAACCTGAAGCAAAGCTGCTAAATGGAGCCCAAGCCAGATAAGCCAACTCACAGATAAGTGAGCAAGAGCTGTTGTTTTAATTGCTGGGGTTTGGGGTTGTTTGTTATGGCAGCAATAGCTGACTAATATACTCCCCTTCCTCTCCCTCAGACCTTTACTCTGCTTGTGCACACATATGAAGGGACTTCAAAAAGTTCATGGAAAGATCAGTATTATCTTTTAATTCCTTTCTTCCATAAACTTTTTGAAGTCCCCTCATATCTCTGTGTACATAATTACCTCTGCAACTAGACTAGAACCTCCTAAAAGTGGGAATTGTGTCTTGCTCATTCTTATCCTTTCCCCATTCAGACAGTGATTAAAAACACAGTAGAGTGGGAAGACAGGCTTTGGTATGTGCCATTTCCACTCAATAACGTGCTAGCCATGGGACTCTGGCTAAGCTGTGTGACTTTCCTGTGTCTCACTTTTCTCATCTGTAAAATGGGAATATTAGGCTCTACCTGACATGGCTATAGAGAGGACAGTGTAAATCTCCTAGCAGGGTGCCCAGCATGAGCGTGCCTTATAGAGCTGGCATATTTCATAGTAGATACAGAATACAGACATGTTGTGGCTTAAGTAGATATACCTGAGATAAATAAGGAACTGATGTGGATGAGTTGATTCAGGGCACCCTGGAGACAAGTCACTCCCCACCATTGAGTATCCTACTTGTTTTGTCACTGTTGTT
>NW_007739113.1:29356-31309 GCF_000696425.1 Galeopterus variegatus | reverse complement strand
GGGTGCCCAGCATGAGCGTGCCTTATAGAGCTGGCATATTTCATAGTAGATACAGAATACATACATGTTGTGGCTTAAGTAGATATACCTGAGATAAATAAGGAACTGATGTGGATGAGTTGATTCAGTGCACCCTGGAGACAAGTCACTCCCCACCATTGAGTATCCTACTTGTTTTGTCACTGTTGTTTGCTTTGAGCTTATCTAACCTACAGCCAAGTGAGCTTATCTAAGCTATGGACAAGTTTCATGGGAGGGCAAGTATCTTATCCTTGGATGTCAGCTGGTGGAGTTGACACCAGCTGTTGCAATCAGGAGCCCTGGGTTCTGAGGGCTGCTTCAGTCCATTGGACAAATCATTCAGCTGTCATTGTCTGAGCCCGACACCTATCCATGAACCATGGAGATGCTATTACCCCCCCTTTGCAGACGTGGAAACTGAGGCATGAAAAAATTGAATGACTTATCTAAAAAGAAAACATCAATTATAGGGAGAGACAAGAGTAAACTCTTAATCTAGTGCTTTTCTTCTATTCCACACTTCCTCCCAGACCATCAGGAAAATGAAGTAATCCAACCCAAGAATTCTCCTCTGGAAGCTCCTCATAGACTGTCTATCTGAAGATAAAAACAACCACAAATTCAGTTTACATCTTCTTTTACTCCCTAGCCTGTTGGAGCCAAGGCTGAATGGTTCCAATTTGCCTATGGTGGTTTTTATGATGTGGGTTGGGATCACTGGGGACTGTTCTGAAACCATCAAATTCATTTCAATTAGAAGTGTAACTTAATGTCCAATTTCCAAACCAGATTCCCTGGATAAAAGTAGGCCATTTGGTTTGCCAAGCTGCTTCAACCAGATGAACAGTATTTCTGGGGGTGACAATTATGCCCAATTGTGAACCCTGAATGGGGCATTTTCTCCAAGTTAACAGGAGGTTCAACTCAGTCAAAAAGAGGGGTGGGAGAGTCCCATGGAAAATGGGGGGGGGGACGTGTGAAATTTGAACCAGTGTAGATCAATTCCAGAATGCTGCCCAGGGATTCCTAAAAAAGATCCCAGGGAAAAATAAATACATCTCATCCTTATTAACACTCCAAGCCCTTAAATGAGTCCCGATGTTAATCCCTAAGAGATGCCTAAATGCCTACTTCAAATTGCTGCCCCGCTTGTCTTATAAAACAACTTGTACTTCTTTTTATTCTCTCCATGTTCAAAAATAAAGGAAATTCCTTTTGCAGTCTAGGGCCAAGGAACAACCCAAGCCTGGCTTTGATTACTGAAAGCTGGAGAATTTTGAGTGAAAGCTGCAGCCAGCTGCCAGGCTTGTTATTAGCAATAAGCATCAAGCCGTCCTCTGGAGAGCAGGGGCCTTTTGAGAATGTCAGACAGCAGCCTGCACCTCCCTTTGACAGCACCTGCAGTCACCGCTGGAGGTACAAGCCTGTCCAGAACTCCATTTCCCCTTGGCTGAATCAGCAGCCGTAATCAACAGAGAAATAACCCCTTATATTTATATAATATCTACCTACAAGCGACTCAAATTGCCACACTCCTGTTTAAGATTCTACAATGGCTCCCCATTGTCCCTCAGACCAAGTCCAAATGCCTGGGTTTATTTTTCCAGCTCTTGCAACAACAGAGACCACCTTAGTTATGCAGGAGCTTTTTTCTTTCTTCCTTTCTTTTTCTTTTTTTAAACAGCTTTTCAGCTAAGACATTCTTCTGCAGCCTAAGACGGTCATGATGGAGAGAGTGGAAAGGTCTCCAAACCTGGAAGGCTCGGTTCAAACCCCAGCTCTACCCCAACTATAGGGCTGGGGCAGGCAAGTCACTCACTCCTCCCAGGACTCAGTTTCTTTCTCCTTTATAAACTGGTGCATCAGAGTAGATAATCTAATCTAACATGTCCTTTGTGAATCTGAAATCTTACAATTTTTCACTCTGTCAAA
>NW_007739113.1:25535-28762 GCF_000696425.1 Galeopterus variegatus | reverse complement strand
TGTGGCACCTCATGTCCCATCCCCACAGCCCACCTCTGATTTCAGCTGCGGCGGTGGTTTCAGATTCACCTCATGCAGACAGCGTCCAGCCTCAAGTGTGTGTTGTGCGTCTTTCTGTACTCTGCCCCAGGGCCTTCTCTGACGCCATGGAAGCCCACTGGGCCTGCACACAAGCAAAGCCTGGAATTGTGGGATTTATGCCCTTGGGATTGACTCTGAACCAGTGGCGGACAGGGCATAGTGGATAGATGCTCCAGCTATCTGTCCTTCAAGGGTACAATTCTGGGAGGCATTGTGTACACTTTTCAGGAAATGAGGGTGCGACAGAGCCCCTGTTGCCCAGGGCAGCAATCTCTTTAACACACCCTTATATTGTCTTTTTCTTTTTTCCTCTCTCACTCTCCTTTTTTTTTTTGGTGGCTGGCCAGTATGGGGATCTGAACCTGTGACCTTGGTGTTACAAGGCTGCACTCTAACCCACTGAGCTAATCGGCCAACCCTCTCATTCTCCTTGATTCCTTTTTTGCTTCTAGGGATCAGTTACCAAATAAACTATGTGTAGCCAAGTCTTTGCTTTGGGCTCTGCTTTTGGAGGGACCCAAACTGAAATAGCTGGAATCACCTTCCCTCTTTCTTCTATCTTGAATGCAGATACAGAAGTGATATCTGGAGCTAAGCAGTTGCAATGGGATCAGCACAAGGAAAAGGCTACGAAAGTGCCAGAAAGGCCATCTTTGACATCTTTGAGGGCCTGAATCAACACCAGCAACCACCAGCTTTCAGATTTCTTGTTATATAAAACTAACCCCTATGTATTTAAACTATAGCTGCTTGGGTATTTTTCACTTGCAATTGAACACAATCCTAAGTGACATATTAATTGTGCTCCAAATATGCTGGGATCATTCGAAATCTCTGTGCCTTTGTGTGTGTTGCTCCCTTTACCTGAAGCACCCTCTCCACTCCTTTCTGTTGCTCTAAATTGCCTTTTTCTTTTATGAGCCAGATCGCTACTCACCTCCTCCTAACACCTTCCCTCCAAAGAATCACAGTCTTGTGCATTCTGTAAGATTCTTCAAAACCTCTGCATAATGTAGAGAAAGATACAGTCTTGCATTCGCCACTAGGTAAGCCTGGAATTGCTCCAAGTCATGGTTTTTATGTTGATTTCACCTAAACTGAGGGTTTCTCAAAGGCAGGGCCTGTACTCGTGTCTTCAACCTTCCACACACAATAGAAGGACCTTGTATAAATACAGTGAAGTCATAGGACATACACATTTTACTGGAGCAAACGAGCATGAGTGACGGGGAACATCATAGAAGAGTGGGCGAGTCCACGCTGACGGCTGGGAGGGGGAGGTTCCCGTGGCCACCCGAGGCTACTGCATTTCTTTCTCTCCTAATGTGACTATCTCCTTCCATTGAGTATGGCTTTAATATGAAAAGCGATTTTTAAATTTTCATATAACATGCCCACATAGTGCAAGCCAACTGCCTTATCTGGTGGCCCGTGGAAGAAAGAGTGATCTGATCCAATGGTGCAGGGACAGTGGCTGTGTCAAACTTACCGAGGGAATGGAGGCTGCCTTCTGCCATGTTGTGCCTCCGTTAGGGGTTTTGACTCCATGTGATATGACTGACTTCAGAATCTGAGCCTCAGGCAAGGCATGCCCCTGTTTTCTCAAGTCCTGAGTCCTCTTCTTTTTGATTATACCCCTCTCCCTGGTCATTTCCTCACATGGACGTGGCCACCTGGATGCCAGCACATGGAGGGGCTTGTTCAACTGTTCCCTCTTCTTGTCCCTCTGCCTGCCTCTGCCACTGCCAATAATCACTTGGTTCTCTCTCCACAATGTGGCTCAAACTGATTGGTCTTTGTTTATGTTCCCACCAGTCCTGCCCTAGATTAGGCTCTGAACACCTCTTACGGGTATTGAAATAGCCTCCTGATTGTCCCCTTGCCACCTGTCTTGCGTCACATCATGCTGTCCTACAGACTGCCAACAAGTTATCCTTCTAAAGGGTGCCACTGAGCAAGACATTCCCCTGATGGAAATCCTGCAGTGACTTTCCTTTTCTCACAGAATAAAACTCAGATTGCTTCTTTATTTTGTTTTGTTTTACTTTATTATTTTCTAGCTAAAATGAACAAGCTGCTACTGTGAAAATATGCCTTACACTTTCAGAGCTCTGCATTTGGCCTATGCTGCCCCCCCAAGTGCCTTCCCCTTCCCCATGGAATGCCACTCCCCCATTTCAACCTTTGGGGGTTCTCCCCATCCTTCAAATGCCATGTTCTGCCCTGGAGACTTCCCAGATATTTTCAATCAAATGAACATTTCTCTCCCCTGTTCATCCAGAGCAGTATGTACTTCTGCCGTAGCATCCATCCATCAGACATGCTCTTGCACTGTGTTTATTTATGTATGTGGACAATCTCCTTGCCAAGGTGTTACTCATTTTGTACATCCTGCTGAACAAAGTCTACAGACTCTTGTACAAGTAATGACAAAAATTCTAGATAACAATGACTGTGCATTCACTAAGTGCCAGGTGCTGTGCTACCCACTTTCAGCAATAGCTTATTGAGCTTTCACAAGAGCCCTGAGAAGTAGTCTGATAGCCTCGTTTTTCAGATGAAGAAACTGAGACCCAGAGAGATGGAGCGATTAGACCAAGTTCCCAGGGCTTAGGAAGTCACATAGCTGCGGTTCCAACCTTGCTCTATTCCACTGCAAGGAGTAAGCAAGCTGCAAGAACTCACCCTCTATGAGTCACAGATTTCAACCTTTGGAAAGAATGCATAGAAGGAAGATTTGCAGAGGGAGCGTTTCACCAAGAATCGGACTTTCTGAGCTTGTACCAGCTCTGTGGGGGATGTTATTTGTAAAGAAAAAACATTTATTGCTTACGGTATCAGAGGCTGGGAAGTCCAAAGTTCAGGGAATGCATTTGGTGAANATTTATTGCTTACGGTATCAGAGGCTGGGAAGTCCAAAGTTCAGGGAATGCATTTGGTGAAGGCCTTGGTGGTGGTGACAGTGACCTAGGGGTTTCACATGGCAGAAATGGCAGGGCAGAGAGAGACTTTCACATGCTCTCCTTTTAAAGCCCTCAGAACCACGCCCATGACCACCATTATTAATCAATCCATTTGTTAGGGTATGGTCCTACAATCTAATCACCTCTTCAAGGCCCCACCTTTCAATTACCATAATAGAATTT
>NW_007739113.1:21393-24275 GCF_000696425.1 Galeopterus variegatus | reverse complement strand
TTTTTGGCATCAGGGAGGGCTTCCCTGAAGAAACGACATTAAGTTTAGACTCATGCAATGAAAGGACATGGGAAAGGGCCCTTCAATTTTCTTAAGGAGATGGAAAGGAACATACAGCCCTTATTTTATCCTATTCTCCCTGAATTTCCTGTGGCTCCTTAGCAGGACCACCTACCTGCTGCCTTAGAGGCAGTTCAAGGCTGACTGTACTTCATTCTGTGATGTCCCTGCCTCTTAACCTGGGGATAAATGACATTGACTGAGGCAAAGAGAACCTAGCTTTTGGGGTCAGGCAGAAAAATCAACAGCCTGTTCCTCCAGCTTATACAAATTATACACAATATTACTCTTGCTGCTGGGAACTCTGGCCAAATTCTGACATTGATTTTTCAACTCTTAAGCCTTCTTTTGGTTGGGGGCTTCATTTCTGCGTGCTCACCACCTTGCAAGGTATCACTGGGAGAAGGGTTTTAAAAATGCTAACTTGTAGCAAGGGGAAGGGATTGCTGATCTTGGGTGTACGCAGAAGGGAGTTAACCAGAGCCTTAGGAGGTTTCCAAAGTATACTTCAGACCAGGAATTAGATGAAAGTGAAATAAACAAAATAGTATTTTTGTAATAAATATAAGCCAACAGGTTAACTAATAACCAGATGTGGCAGAGATGGTGACCCCTACTTCCTTACTCCTGGAAGATATGGCTAATTGATCATGGGACTCTTCTCATCACACTGGTGCTGGGCAGCCCCTACTAATCAATTAAGGAACTGGCATCACTACTGGAGGAAGGAGCACTGGAATCCCAGACAAGAGGCCTGGCCAGTATGTGCGGCTCTGCTTCTAGCCAGCCACGTGGCCATGGACAAGCAATCTAATCTCTCTGAGCCTCAGCTTTCTCATTTGTGAAAGGAGGGAGTTGATCTGATGCTAAGTTTTCTTCTAGTTCTCACATACTACAATCATGAAAAGCAAATAGCAGTGACATTGGAAATCCATGTGGGCTTAGAAATCACATCAACATTTTGAAGGTCTACTGCATGCTCAGTGTGGCTGCTAAGTACTCTGTAAGGAAACAGAGAAATGTAAACCTAAATGTTCCAGAATCTGTAGTCAGGTCTGAGAGGAGACACTTGTGTATATGAACGAATTAGGAAAATGCAAAACTCTGGTACAGAGAGAGACAATGGGAATTCACAGAAGATGAGGTCAACTTGGAGTTGATAGAGTTATATCAGTCAGCTATTACCATAATAGTGTTGTGTAACAACTCCCCCCCCCCCCACTGGCGAATCTCAGTGACATATAACAATAAACATTTATTTTACTCCTAGGTCTGCAAGTTCCAGCTACTCTGGGCTGGACTCAGCTGATCTCAGTTGGGTTTACTTATGTGTCTGCAATCAGCTGTAGGGCAGCCAGATGGCTCTGTGACCCTGGCTAGGCTCACTCATATGTCTGAGGGTCTGCTTGTCATCAGCTGATCTAGAAGGGCTTTGCTTGGTATGACTGGGGTGACTCGGCTCTGATCCTTACATCTTCTTTCCTCTAGCCGGCTGGCTCAGGCATGTTCTCATGTAATAGATTTGGTACAAGAGCACAAACAAACACACAGGCACTTATCCAAGCTTCGCTTGCATCACTTTGCTAACTTTCAGGGGAGGATGAGGCCATCTGAACAGTGTGCTTTGATGACTTAGAAGATGCATAGCCCTTGGGCTGAGGAACTGTTTTCTTCAAATCCAAACTTGTGACTGCAAAGGACTGCTGAGCCATTTCCACACATGGCAGCCAATCTGTGCGGGTGGTTAGGATGCTAAACTCCAGGACTTGCCAGCATCATCGGATAGTTCAGGGGGTCAATGCAGGAGGAAAGGTGATGCTTTAGGCTTTGATCCTGCATGAGGATTGGATGGGATAATCCTTAATGTCTGTTCTTTTTTTGATTTTCTGACTTGATCCTCAATAAACATTCAGACCAAGTTTAAATACCATCTCAACCCTGCTGGGCTCTATCTATCTCCACCCCCACTCCTTGGTCACGTGTGCTTTCCAGCCAGAGTGGCCTCAGCGATGCTTCCATTGCTGCAGTTGTGGAGTGCCACTACGCTTGCCTCACTGGACTTCAGCCTGGCTTCCTCTGACCCACTGCAGTGTCTCCAGCACCAGGTCTGTTTTCCTGTTGCTGCTATAACAAACTACCACAAACTTGGTGACTTAAAACAGCACACATTTATTTTCTTCCAGTTCTGGAGGCCAGATATCTAAAATCAGTCTCCCTAGTCCTCAGTTAAGGTGCTGGCTCCTTCTGGAGGCTCTGAGATATCTAAAATCAGTCTCCCTAGTCCTCAGTTAAGGGGAGAATCCATAGCCTTGCCTTTGCCAGATTCTGGAGGCCACCTGCATTCCTTGGCACATGGCCCCTTCCTCACATTACTCCAACCTCTTGCTTCCATCATCACATCTCCTGCTACAGACTCTGATCTTCTGCTTCCCCATATAAGCACCCTTGTGATTACATTGGGCCCACCCAGATAATCCAGAATAATCTCCCATCTCATTATCCTTAGTTAGTTCACATCTGCAAAGTCCCTTTTGCCATATAAAGTGTAAGTCACAGGTTCTGGGGATTAGGACGTGGATATCTTTGAGGGCCATTATTTAGCTCACCACAAGGCCTGTTCTCCCCTCTCTAATGAAACTACTCTCCACACCACCCCCAGAAGCGTTCTAGCGAGCTTGTTGGCATCCTGACCATACACCTACAGTCCTTAACAATTTTGTGCACGCCGGTTGGACTTCCAACTGCCAACACCTGCATCTCTGCCCAAGGGCTTTTGGCTACTGCAGCTGGCTCTGTCTGTGCCCGTGACGGGAGGGAAGTGC
>NW_007739113.1:18521-20860 GCF_000696425.1 Galeopterus variegatus | reverse complement strand
AATTCTTACCTCTAAACTAAGACATGCATCTTGCTACCATTTCTTCCAAGCCTTGTTCATGATGCCTGAAGTATCCCTTTTCTTCTCATGCCCACCTGCTTATTTTTCCAAGCCCTCCTCCTCCTTAGGGTTTTCCCCAGCACTTTTGTACCTGCCAATGTTGCCTCTTCCTGTTGATCCCAAGTGGTCACAATAGGTTGTTACCTGTATCAAATAATTGGGAGAGACAGTGCAGCATGAAGGTTAAGATAACAGATTCTGAAGCTAGGCTCTACGGGTTCAAAGCCTCCTACACCACTAACTACCTCAGCGATAGCGAGCAAGTTACTTAACCTCTCCGAGCCTCAACATGGGGATGGGAATAGAACCCACCTCCCGGGCTCACTGTGAGAAACAGATGTTAGCATAGACAGTCTTCATAGAACAGTGCGTGGCACACAGCAAACTCCTCTAAAGTGGAAGCCATAACTAATCCCTTTAAAAAGTTATTAGATAGTGCACTCAGATACTTATCAAACCTGTAATTAACTAACTTTGTTGAGCCTTTAATATTATTTTCTTCTCTAGAATGTGAGCTCTTTGAGAGCAGGGACCAGTCTGTGTTTCTCTCTGTTTAGCCTCAGTGCCTAGAGCACTGAGTGGTGTTTGATAATACAAGTGGTCTTCAAAAAGTTCGTGGAAAGACTTGCATCATCTTTTAATTCAATTTTTTCATGAACTTTTTGGAGTACCCACATTATTTTAGAATGAATATTACTACCTACAGGAGAGATGGAGAAAGAAACAAGGGCCTGAGAAAGGACCGGAGGAGGGAGGGCCCAGGTGGGAAAAGACAAACAGCTTCTGTGTAGTTCTGACCGGAGCTCATCGCATGCCTGAGAAGGCAGGCTGAGGGGGGAGGCTCTGAGCAGCGGGAGCCCTGGGCAGCCCTGGGCAGCACTTACAACCAATTTTGCCTCTGGAACTGAGTTAGACAGAGATGCGCTGCCCAGATCCCCCTTCAAGGGAGGCTGGCTGCCCAGCTGCGAGGAGCATGGTCAGCAGACAGCCTCCAGCTGTCAACGTCTTCAGGGGGGCACCTCAGCTGCTGAGAGCTGTCTGGCCCGAGGTCATGCCTGTCCCTGAGGTGGTCCATGTCTGCGACTGAGCAGGGGGGAGTGTAAGGGTCCAGCCATTGCTGCCCAACATGAGACTCTGTACGGCCAGTCCTTGCCCAGAGTTCCCTGCTGGGTTGGCCAAGTCTTAGTCAGGTGTGCAGGGCAGCTTGAAACCCTCGCCTCCACTGACCTCTGCCCACCCCCGCTGCCGCCCTTCCACAGGTGTGAGTCTCTAACAACCATCTCTTGTCACAAACTCCACCTCTGCTTCCAGGGGCACAACCTGGAACAGGAACAAAGACTCGACCTCCTTCCAAGTTCAAGTTAATGCTGGAGGCTCTCTTTAGAAGTTCAGAGACCCAGAACCACCTTATTGTTTTACTCTATGGGAGTTTAACTCAGTGATGTTAAGTATCCTGACTAAAGCTTGGGAATCTTCTGAGCCCACTGTCCTGTGGCCCAGACAAACAAGAGCTGTTTATCTTTCAACTCCACTTGGAACAGTAAATAAAAAACCTCATTAATTCAGACTGTTCTTATTTGAAATTTGCGATGATCCAGACAGGGGCCCGATGGGTGTTTGTTTACTTTTGCATTATCAGGGAAGAGGAGCTTGCCAAGCAAATGGAGAACTAAGGGAACCATTTCAACAACTTTAAAGAGGGAGGAGGAAACGTCTTTTACTTTAGAAGCCCCAGTTTACAGGCTAACAATTCACTTGGCATTCTTATCAGTTTATTAATGTTGATATCAAAATACCTTTTAAAGCAATCTACTGGTGATCTAGAGGGCATTACACTACGAACTTAAATTCAATTTAATATTTACCAAGCTCCTATTCCCTGCAGAGCATGAGGTAGGTCCTGTGGGATATACCAAGATGAAAACAATGCACTCTCTACCCACAAGGAGTTTACAGTCATAGTGGATATTATAACCACATTAAAATTTTTTCTTTGCATTTCTTTTCAAATGTTGAAAAATGTTTTCTGGATATCTAGCTCCTCCCTCCAGCCTGGTATATACCAGCTATAGAATAAGTGTTTGTCTAATGAAAGAACTCTGAGTCAGCTTGACCTGCCCCAGTCACTGGTTACCCAGCACCTGCACAATTAGATCCCTAGAGCCTCAGCAGGCTATATGTTCACCCCTGTGGTACTGGGAGATGCCCCAAACAGCACGTTCACTCTCCCAGGGCTGTGTACATCACAGGGGAAATCCTCACGCACAACAATCAGCTGT
>NW_007739113.1:17076-17591 GCF_000696425.1 Galeopterus variegatus | reverse complement strand
TAGTCGTGCTGCCTCTACTTTTTTTGCACTTAGTAACTCCTTCTCATCCAAAGAGCCTCGAACACTTCCTAAATTCTTTAACTATTACCAGTCTAGGGAAACAATCCTTATCCCCTCTGGCAAAGCAGACTACTAAGATGGCTGGTCTGAGGAGACTCATCTAATCAGAATTGAGTTTATTCTATTTAATTCAATTCAACAAAAGCCCAACACCAATCCAGGTACTTTGGGGACTGTAAACAGAGATAGGGTTCCTACATGCAAGGTATGGTCTTGTTGGAGAAATAAAACAAGATTCTGATAGTATTTGCAGAAAAATACAGTTCATTCATTCAACAAATATTTATTGAGCATGTGTCAGTTAGAGTAAAGTCTAAGCTGCTGTAACAAAAAGGCTCCCTAGTGCGGTGGCTTACAAAATAGAGGAATTCATTGATCTTTCGTATAACAGTACTAAGGTTAGTGGTTCAGGTTTGCAGGGCAGCTCGACTCCCTGTGGTTCTTCAGGAATAAAG
>NW_007739113.1:13633-15496 GCF_000696425.1 Galeopterus variegatus | reverse complement strand
CCTCTCTCCATCCCCTTACCCTTACCTACCCAGTGGCCTTGAAGTCCAAGCAACTGGACCTGCAGCTTCCGCTCCCTCCCATCACAGCTGGGACATCTCTAAGTGAGGCATTGGGCCATTGTGTAAGGTGATGAAAGACACTTGGGCTTGAGAATCGGACAGATCTGGATCCAAGTTCTAGCTTTGCCACTCACTAGCTATGTGACCTTGGGAAGGTACTCGTCTTAGTTCATTTGGGCTGCTATAACAAAGTACCATAGACTGGCTGCCTTATAAACAACAATTTATTTCTCATAGTTCTGGAGGCTGAAAGTCCAAGATCAAGGCATGGGCAGACTTGGTGTCTAGTAAGGGCTTGCTTCCTAGCTCATAAATGGAACCTTCCAGCTATGTCCTCATATACTGGAAAGGGTAAGGGAGCTCTCTGGGGTCCCTTTCGTAAGGGTGCTAACCCCATTCATGAGTGCTCCCTCATGACCCAATCACCTCCCAAAGGCCCCACTTCCTAATTCCATCATATGAGCAGGGAAGGTTAGGTTTCAACATATGAATTTTAAAGGAACATAGACATTTGGTCTATTGCAGTACTAAATTTCCCTATCTGGAGATAACAACATGTAGAAGGGGGGTTGGTTAAAACTGAGTTTCTTTATCCAGTGCCTGGAACAGAGAAGATGCTTAATAAAGGGAAGTAACTGTATTGCCATCTGAGGTCTGTCTCCTAAGAAATGGTAGGCTTCTCAAAGCATGAACTCCACTTTGGTGTCCGAGGGTCTGGAACAAAAACGGTGCTTAATACCCATGTGTTAAAGAAGTAGATGGGTTATGTTAATTCATACTAAGATGTGAGTGAACTAACTTTCACACTGTCCCTTTCAGGGGCGTTTATATTTTTTAAAGGACCATAGAAAGATAGAAATGTCTAATTCAAAGAAATGACTTTCTAGTGGAATTTTAGACCAGCTTTTGGAGCAAAAGAATCTGAGTTCTCACAAATCCCAGCAATTAACCATGTACCCCTTCCAGCTATGGCTGAGTCCCCTCTACCCACATGACCAACATCCATTTCTCTCAAATATCCTGTCCTCTTCCCTACCAGAGAAGCATCTAACTGCTTGTGCCCTGCCCCTGCTTAGGGGGTGGAAATACATTGGGATATTAATTTATGTAAAGCTTCCAAACACTAGGGTCTGGGGTAAGTACAACTGGGGTGCGGGGGAGCAGTTAAAAGACCTGGATGTCCTACTACCTCTCTCCCTCACCAGATGTGTGACTTTGGCCCGTGTCCCTCCAGTCTCTGAGCTTCACTTCACTCATATGCAAACTATAGTGGCTCATTGCGATAGCTGATACCTAAGATCTGAGGAGACATCCCTGGTCATGCAGTGAGGCTGTGTCTTGATACAAGAAAGCATCCACAACTTGGCCCATTTCTCAAAGGGCAAAGACTGGCACATTCATGGGGGATGTGGGAGAGGGTGGTGAGTGGATACAAAATATTAGGGAGACAGGAAGAATAAGATCTAGGGTTCTATAACAATAAAGGGAGACTACAGTTAACAACAAAGTTCTGCGTATCTTTGAATAGCTAGTCAAGATGATGTTGAGTGTTCTTAACACAAAGAAATGACAAATGTTTGAGGCAATGGATATGCTAAGCACCTGATATGATCACTGCACACGATGATATGTGAATGTACCTGAATATCATATTGTACTCCATAAATATACACAATTATCATAGGTCAGTTAAGAAAAATAAACTAAAAAGAGAGAAAAAAGAGAGCAAAATAGTAGAATAGTTTTTTTTTTTTTTTCCTTTTTTTTGTCTTTTTTACTGACCGGTAACAGGATCGCAACCCT
>NW_007739113.1:10600-12528 GCF_000696425.1 Galeopterus variegatus | reverse complement strand
CATTCCAACCCCATAAGCACCTGATAAGCAAGCAAACTATAAAACCTTTCCCTAAATCAGCTCTTTCTAGCTCACCAGCCCTTACTGTCTACACAAAAAGATATTTATCTTGGGAAAGAAAAGAAATTTACAGTCACGAAGACACATATACGGAGAACCAAACTAGCCATTTTCACTGCAAAGGTGGAATTTGAAAGGTATTTAGTGGTTCTTCTGTCCCACCACAACAGGATTGAAGGAACACAACCGAATCTTCAGAAGAAACACCATGAGGCAGTATGAGACCCCCATTAGGAACTCTGTCATATCCAGGGAGTAGGATCAGACTGCTCTGAGCGT
This sequence comes from Galeopterus variegatus, assembly GCF_000696425.1. Taxonomy (NCBI): domain Eukaryota; kingdom Metazoa; phylum Chordata; class Mammalia; order Dermoptera; family Cynocephalidae; genus Galeopterus; species Galeopterus variegatus. Next base: position 12,189 of record NW_007739113.1, on the reverse strand, counting down.
GCAAGAAGTGTCCCAGTTATTTATTGCTGTATAACCGGCCACCCTAAATATTAGAGGCTTAAAACAACAGCCATCACTTATTTGCTCAGGATTCTGCAGTGTAAGCAGAGCTTGATGCTCCATGGTGTGGCTGACTGGGGGTGGAGGGTTCACTTCCAAGACAGCTTCCGCACATGGCAAGCCAGTTGGTGCCGGATTTTAGCTGGGAGCTCAGCCGGGGCTGTTGTTGAGAGCCTCAGTGCTCCACTGTGTGGCTCCTCCATGTGGCTTGGGCTTCTCCCAGCATGGCATCTGGGCTCTAAGAGAGAGTGTTCGGAAGAAGGTGAGGATGGGAGGGGTCAGGAAAGAGTCATGGACTCAGCTGGACTCACCTGCATATGCCTTACCTTGAATTCTCCCCCACCATCTGGCAATGTCCCGTTTCCCCACTTTACAAAGGAGACATCAGGGAGCCAGAAATTTAAGTGACTTTAGACAAAGCCATGTAGTTTGTATGTGGTGGTGGAGGAATTAGAGATAAAGTCTGTTTGCATCCAAAGGCACTTCTGTCCATCACACCATGCTGCCTCCTTGAGACAAATGCCAAACGCGCGCTCTGTGTACCTCGGCCCTTGGAGGACTCCTGTATTTGTAAACACGCTGAGACAGATGCTCAGGAATAAACTCTGGTGCTCTTGGGCCACTTTTCACAATTAACTGTAGTGGTTTAGGTCCTTACTACTCAGAGTGTGGTCTGTGGACCAGCAGCATCAGGATCACTGTGGAACTGGTTAGAAATTCATAATCTCAGGCCCTACCCAGACCTACTGAATAAGTATCTGCATTTTAAAAAGATCCCCATGTGATTCATAAGCACATGAAAATTTGAGAAGCTCTGGTTCTGAAGACATACAGGTATACCTCAATTTTAGTAATTTTAGAATAGTACATCAAGATTCAGCTTGAAATAAAAGATAAATTAGGAGGGGATTCTGTACTTTAAGGAATCCACCACTCAGTTCTGTTAAGCGTTGATTGTCCTTATGGCATTCAAATTACCATGCCATGTGTAACTTCTCAGGAATGTATCTTGCACCTACATTCATACCTGGGCAGAGGGAGATAGCTTTTTCCCATTGTGGGAGAGGGAGCTTACATCTGACACAGAAGAAGTATATGGCAGAAAGGAGAGGAGCAAGGATAATCTGTGCTCAGGAAGTTTGGAAACCTGAATGGAAAGAGGATTCAGGTGGGACGGACAGGACTCCAATCCTTGTGGATTGAAAAGCCTCTCCTCCCCTCCTCTGCTTCCAACAACCCTCAGTACACAGTTTATCCTCAGATATAGGGCAGCACACCCCCATCTTTAACTCCTTTCTCCAGCAGCCTGAGGCTACACAGACCCTTTGCTCCCAGGAAGAGGGCAGGTGCGTTCCGGGTGGCCCACAGCCCTAGATTTGTCTTCAATTTCTAGGCCTGGCTTGGTCCAGCTCAGCCTGGTTGCAGAGAGCAACCAAACTTTTTCCCTTGCTTCCCTGGGGGCTGAAGAAATTTTTCCAGAATGTCAGCAGCACAGTGGCACTGCATTTACAGGTGGCGATTTTCCACAT
>NW_007739113.1:6028-9623 GCF_000696425.1 Galeopterus variegatus | reverse complement strand
CAACCCTGCTGCTGCAGTGTGGTCAGTGGAACCCAGTTTTCCAAGGAGGCCCAGCCAGGGCAGCCTCTCTCACCCACCAAACTTTCCCTCTCTCTACCCCTGGGATCTGGGTGAGAGTTGGTTTCCACTCTTCCTGTCTGATGCACGTTACTACAGTTTCTGGGTTCTAATGGCAAAGAAACAGGGTGATTTCTAAAGAAATGCTGGATTTGAACAAAGGGCCCTGAAAGATCGTCATATCTTCTTTGACATCACCGCATTCCTTTTAGTGTCTGGACTCCCAAGCTCGGCCTCCGTCTCTCTCAACCCCTCTTTCTGTCTCTTTGTTTCCCTCTATCTTTCCCTGTCTCCCTCTCTGTCTCTCTTTGCCACTGTCTCTCTCTCTGTTTTCTGTCTCTCTTTGCTCCCTCTGTTTCTCTACTTGTTCTTTGTGTCTTTCTTACTCCACCTGCCTCTCTCTATGTGTCTCAGTGTTTGGTGTGTGTGTGTCTGTTTGTCTTTCTGTCTCTCTTCGATCCTGTCCAACTCTTGTTTTGTTCCTGCTCTGTGTGAATCTGCTTCTCTCCAAGTTTCTCTCCCTGTGTGCGTGTGTGTGCGTGTGTGTGCGTGTGTGTGTGTCTCCTGATCTCTTCTCTCTGTCCTCTTAGAGTTTCACAGTCCCTGAGTGCTCTCTGGCAGGTGTCTTCTCGTGTCTCTATGTCTACAGTTGTCCTCCCTACACAGTTTGTACTCAGATCCCTACTCAGCACCCTGCCAGCTGCCAGTGGGTGGCTCTGGGCCTCTCCCTGGGGTTCCTCTGTGGGCAGGCTTGGTGCTCACAGCTGCTCTGCTGTCCAGACCCTCCCTGCACTGGCAAAGGCAGTGCAGCTGCAGGGCCAATGGCTCACCTGGAAATTCAGTGCAGGAGCCCAGTTCCAACTGAGAGGGCAGAGCTCACACATGTGCATACCACACACTCACACTCACACGCACTCACACATATGCATTTTGGTAGACACGTTGACAAACCACTCGGATCCACCATCAAGGAAGAACTTGTTGCCCAGTTTCCGGGAGTGCCACCAGTGGAACTTTCCAGCTGTCAGCCCTTCAGGGCTGGCCTTAGTGGCAGAGAGCATTTCAGCTCCTTCCCAAAGCAGCTCATATCCAGTGAATGATTTATACATGATTATAAAGGCATGGCCATCTCAACCCATCTCTGAAGGACTATTCTAGCTCCACAGCTCCTCATGGGGTTGGCCAAGGCCATTGGACCTGCTTCCCGGTAGCTGGTCAGCTCCCTTGACCCCCTCCTGCTTCCTTCCTCTCCCTTCCCCAGGTGTTGNATTCCTTTTAGTGTCTGGACTCCCAAGCTCGGCCTCCGTCTCTCTCAACCCCTCTTTCTGTGTCTTTGTTTCCCTCTATCTTTCCCTGTCTCCCTCTCTGTCTCTCTTTGTCACTGTCTCTCTCTCTGTTTTCTGTCTCTCTTTGCTCCCTCTGTTTCTCTACTTGTTCTTTGTGTCTTACTCCATCTGCCTCTCTCTATGTGTCTCAGTGTTTGGTGTGTGTGTGTCTGTCTGTCTTTCTGTCTCTCTTTGATCCTGTCCAACTCTTGTTTTGTTCCTGCTCTGTGTGAATCTGCTTCTCTCCAAGTTTCTCTCCCTGTGTGCGTGTGCGTGTGCGTGTGTGTGTGTCTCCTGATCTCTTCTCTCTGTCTTAGAGTTTCACAGTCCCTGAGTGCTCTCTGGCAGGTGTCTTCTCGTGTCTCTATGTCTACAGTTGGCCTCCCTACACAGTTTGTACTCAGATCCCTATTCAGCACCCTGCCAGCTGCCAGTGGGTGGCTCTTGGCCTCGCCCTGGGGTTCCTCTGTGGGCAGGCTTGGTGCTCACAGCTGCTCTGCTGTCCAGACCCTCCCCGCACTGGCAAAGGCAGTGCAGCTGCAGGGCCAATGGCTCACCTGGAAATTCAGTGCAGGAGCCCAGTTCCAACTGAGAGGGCAGAGCTCACACATGTTCATGCCACACACTCACACTCACACGCACTCACACATATGCATTTTGGTGGACACAGTGATCCTGATCCTGATCCATCATCAAGGAAGGACTTGTTGCCCAGTTTCCGGGAGTGCCACCAGTGGAACTCTCCAGCTGTCAGCCCTTCAGGACTGGCCTTAGTGGCAGAGAGCATTTCAGCCCCTTCCCAAAGCAGCTCATATCCAGTGAATGATTTATACAGGATTATAAAGGCATGGTTGTCTCAACCCATCTCTGAAGGACCATTCTAGCTCCACAGCTCCTCATGGGGTTGGCCAAGGCCATTGGACCTGCTTCCCAGTAGCTGGTCAGCTCCCTTGGCCCCCTCCTGCTTCTTTCCTCTCCCTTCCCCACGTGTTGATCTCAAGATCTCCCCTTAATCAACATCCTGCCCGCTAAACTGTTTGAAAGCTTGCTTCATGGGAAACCCAGCTGGTGACACAAATTAATATTTTCTCTCTCTCTCTCTCTCTCTTTCTGTCATGCACAGACACATACACACACACACTCTCTCTCTACCTAATTTTCTTCTTTCTCTGATGCTTAAAAACCATTTTTCCTGTGGATCTCTCCTTTGTAACATACTGAAGCCTTTTTCCCAGGCAACTCATTANCCAGTGAATGATTTATACATGATTATAAAGGCATGGCCATCTCAACCCATCTCTGAAGGACTATTCTAGCTCCACAGCTCCTCATGGGGTTGGCCAAGGCCATTGGACCTGCTTCCCGGTAGCTGGTCAGCTCCCTTGACCCCCTCCTGCTTCCTTCCTCTCCCTTCCCCAGGTGTTGATCTCAAGATCTCCCCTTAATCAACATCCTGCCCGCTAAACTGTTTGAAAGCTTGCTTCATGGGAAACCCAGCTGGTGACACAAATTTATATTCTCTCTCTCTCTTTCTCTCATGCACAGACACATACACACACACACTCTCTCTCTACCTAATTTTCTTCTTTCTCTGATGCTTAAACACTATTTTTCCTGTGGATCTCTCCTTTGTAACATACTGAAGCCTTTTTCCCAGGCAACTCATTACACCTGTGTTTCTTGCCACCACAGTCCCCAGCAGCCTGGTTTAGACCTTGCAATTGTCCCTCAGATGGTGCTAGAATCTTTGGCAGTTCCTTACTTCACACTTTCTTCATCAATACAGCAGAAAGAACACAGGTTTAAGAGGGGAGAGGTCCAGGCTGGAGTCCTAACTCCATCACTAACCAGCTGTGTGACTTTGCGAAAACCATTCTCATGCCCTGTGCCTCAGTCTCCTTGTCTGTGCAAGGAGTTCCCATGAAGTTTAACTCACAGGGTGAGAGATGGCACCTGTGCTTGTGTGGTGATATGCTACCTAATTCTTAGTTACAGTAAACATATCAGGTGGGTTATTTATATCATGTGACAATTTTTCCCTTTATTCTTTTTCATAGTCTTTGGCTTTTGGTTTTCTGATTGTTCAAAGGCAATGAAACCCTCATCACCACAAAACACCACAAAAGAAAACAGCCGTCTTACTATTTCCTGGGCCCCTGTTATGACTTTTCTCTCTTTTTTAAATTATTTTTTTAATTAACTAATTAATTTTT
>NW_007739113.1:3313-4743 GCF_000696425.1 Galeopterus variegatus | reverse complement strand
AATCTCGCAAATGTGGTAGGTTTCCATTTTGTCTTGGGGTAAAAAACTGCATGATCCCTGAGGTCCCTTCTGGCTGTTGGATGCAAATCTCTCACTGCAGTGCCTGTTCTTTCCTCTCTGGCTTTCTAAAAATCGTTCATCCCCCGGAGTGCAGCCCAAATCTTCTTATCCCATAGTTGTACCCATTGACTTCAGCTTACACTGACCTCCCCATTTATGGTTGCCCATGGTTCCTCACTTGTTCCACGCTCATTTAGATGCTTAATCATGTGTCATTTAGCAGAGAACAAAGAGCCCACCTCTGAACTCAGACCTATATTTAAGTCCAGAGTCTGGGATTTATCTGCTGTGTGACTTTGTGCACATCACCAAACCTCTGTGAACTTCAGTTTCCTCTTTGTAAAGTGGTGATATTGCCTTCTTTGCAGGGTGATTATGAGGAACCAGATAATAATTTTATGTATAGGAAACTTCAAGGTATTGTATCAATCTTAGTTTAAGTGATCACTATTATATTAATCAGTAGTTGACATACAATTTGATTGAGCATTCCTGGAAGGCTGGGGCTTTCTCCTCTTTAGTATCTAGAACATGTGTGTGCAGTTGGCACTAAACACTCAAACTGGCCTGAGGTGAGCCTGATATCCAGTAAAAATATCTGGTGTATTATCTGTTAAGCAATACATGAGGATGGTTGAATTTTTGAGAAGCAGGCAGTACCTCTTCCTTTTGGCCTCAAAGGTGAAGAAATTAACCCATGAATTCTGTAGAGCATAGGACCACACAGTTTCTCCAACTACATTATGGCATGTGCCAGAATATTCATTTTTGTCTTAAGTTCACAAATCACAGGCTAGAGGCTTCAATCCAGGATAGCTCTATGTGATAGGCAGCTGACATATTGGAAACACAATATTAAATGAGCCTTAGGCCAAAACCATGTGTATGTCAGCAGAAGCACAGGATCAGGGGAGGGCAGACTCTGCAAATGGTAAGTGAGCAATAGGCCATTGCAGGAAAAGGAGAAGGAAAACTTTCTCCTGGAAAGAAAGAAGACTCAACAATAGCTCAGAAGACCCCAGAGACTGCTCAAAAGAAACAGGGTAGGTGTGGGTAGGTGAGAGAAGTCCAACCATGGGTAAGGAAATTAGGTATGCTGGGCATTTTCTAGTTGTCTCAGCCTCAAGCCTACCCTTCCTTCTTCTGCTCTGTAATGCTGGTGTTGAGACTTGCCAGGGTTTATTTCCCGGGATCCTGTGCACGTTGGCTTCCTATCATACTCTGCCAATAGGAGGCACTGGTAGGAAATCAGAGGACAGGAGGTGGGAAGCAGCATTGTCTGCCTCTCTTTCTCTTTCTCCTTTTGTTTCCTCCTACCGTGGGGGTCTCTAGGAGTAGCTATGCCTGCTCCTCCATGGTCTCAGTTCCTG
>NW_007739113.1:0-2342 GCF_000696425.1 Galeopterus variegatus | reverse complement strand
CCTCCTACCGTGGGGGTCTCTAGGAGTAGCTATGCCTGCTCCTCCATGGTCTCAGTTCCTGAGGTGATAGTTCTTCCTCCTCACCCATAGAGGTTGGTAACCACCTCCTATTTGTTCTCCTGGCCTTAAAGTTGGTAGCTGCTTCCTGCAGTTTCTAATCTTTCAGTTAATTTACCTTCTTCTTTTGCCTCTTTCAGATTTCCAATACCTGGGAACCAATATCCTGTTTTAAATCCCCTCTGTTTGAAATACCTAGATGGTTTCTGTTTTCTTGACTAGATATTCCATTATGTGTAATACTGATCAAGGTGCAGTAGTGTTTGATGAGAGCTACTGAGTAGTCTCCTTTCCATTAATCTTAGAAGTTCATTTGGCTGAGACAAATGGATTAATACTAATAATAATGATATGTAGCACATAAATAGCACTTATCATGGGCCGCACATTATTCTAAGTATCATCCATATATTAACTCATTTAATCCATACAACAGCCCTGTGAGACAGTTATTATTATTGTTAGCATTTTTACTATTGAGAAAAGTGAGTCATAAGACATAGAAAAGTTAAGTGAAGTTTCCTAAAGACATATAAATAAGAAGCAGTAAAACTGGTATTCAAATTTAGGAAGTCTGGCTCAAAAGTCCATGCTCTTAACCACTATCTTTCTCCAAAATCAGACCTTGGAACAAAGATTCAGGGGCTGGCTGGTTAGCTCAGTTGGTTAGAGTGTGGCGCTGATAACACCAAGGTACAGGGTTTGATCCCTGTACTGGCCAGCCACTCAAACAAACAAACAAACAAACAAACAAGCAAACAAACAAACAAACATATAAAGAAACAGGGATTCAGTTTCAAGTAATTTATCTGGGAGATGATTCCAGGAAGCACAGTGAGAAATGAGGCAGAAAAGCAAAGAAGTTGATTAAAAATGTTCTAAGAAGTGGGTTATTGCGATGGGCAACTGGGGCCTGATCCTGCTGGGGATTCTCTAAGAAGCTGAGTACAACCCAGTACTGAGGATCCTTCCTGATGTGTTAATTCCCTGGCTCTTTAAGCCAGTCCCTGTGTGTGCCTCACCCACTCCTATGGCCAGAAAATAGCTTCAACCAGAGAGACACAGTAGCCATACTGGAGCCTCAGCAGCTACTATCTAGGTGGGTGAAGCGGAGGGCATATGGGAAGAACATTGACAGCTTACTCATAGCAGGTCCAGCCAGTTGTATGCAAGTAAGATGGCAAGTTAAGATAACTGTGTGGAACTCAAGGAAAGTATCAGAGTTCGTCTTTTTCTGTACTCAAGGAGTTGTTTTTAATGTCAATGACCAAGATTATCTCACCATTCACCTCCCTTCATCTTATCTGTCATGATGTCACGTAGGCTTTACCTCCTTGGTAGCTCTTCTGTCCCTTCTCTGCCTCCTGCTATGTCTTCATCCAAGCCTTCATCATCTCTTACCAGGACTGGCCCCCATTCTCTGACTCTTTCCAATGTACGCCTTTGCTGGGGTCATCTTATTAAAGCACATATTGAGCATGCCCCTCCCCTACTGAAATCCCTCAGGACTTTCCACAGCTTTCAAGGAAATGGCCACAGTCCTTAGTATGGCAAATGAAGCTACCATCTATAGATAGAACACTGCATTTCTATGGATAGAACACTGCATGTCACGCCTCCTAAATTCACAGCCTCATTTCCATGCACAATCTGACTCATCTGTGCCTTTGTCTGGGAGTCTTGTGCCTGGGCACATTCTCTTTCTTCTTCATCCAGATCTGTCTTATGAGACTCAGCACAGACATCGCCTCTCCAGAAGTCAACTTCTTCTCGCCCCCAACCGACATGCCCTCAGGGTGTGCCCCTCTTAGTTGCTCCCAGAGGACCCTACACACAGCACAGTGCTCAGCACGTGGTGGGGGTAACCAAAGAGTGTGAGGTCCAAACTGGTACACTTCTGAGAGTGAAAGGGAATGTTCTTAATAATTACATCAAGACAACCAAGACTTTCCCAGGGTAGCCAGGCTGTATTGTCACCCTACACCCATAGTACATTTCCAATTGATGGTCCTTGAATGCATAGGTTGACAAACACACATATGATTTCTACAAATTAAGTGAAGTGGTCTCATAAATAGGGTACACAATGTCATAGGAAGTACACAAGATGAGTCATTGGTGGCCAGAAGAAATATTATAAAAAATATATAATTTTTCCTAAATTCTTATTTTCTGTATGTTTTACTATTGGATTTTCCCCTGTCAACAGGAGGATATTTATGACTCCTGAGGTTTTGTCACACTGATGCTGAGTAGCAAATCACCCTCAAACTTTGTGACCTAAA
>NW_007739112.1:38493-39508 GCF_000696425.1 Galeopterus variegatus | reverse complement strand
TTTATAAAACAAAGAAAAAATTGTGAAAATGGCATTTTATTTCATTTTCTCAAATCTCTTTGATGACTGGCTTAATGGAAGATAAGTGGTTTATTATACCTGTTCCTATATTTAATCTGCTGCCACATCACGTGTATCGTAGCTTCTGGAAAACTCCACTGTGCACTCATGAGAAATGGGAAGGGGAAAGCCATTGTTGTGAAGATAGTTTTGACCCTGTGCACCTCCTAAAAGTGTCTCAGGGAACCCCAGGGGCTTCTGGACCACACATTGACAACTGCTGTTCTGATCGGACAGTGTTTGTCTTTTATCTACAAAATTTAGACCATTTGTATCAATTATGAATTTCAGTGTTTCCACAGTTTTGATTTGTGCTTTCTATTTGTTCTATTTTTCCCCCCAATTCTTATTTATCCCTACTTGTTTTCAGGATTGTCTTTTTTTCTTTTTTTTTTTAAAGTGTATTTGCATATGTTGGGCTCCAGAAAGCTGTTACCCAAAATATAGTGTTTTGATATGCTAGAATAAAGAAGCAGCCTCAAGGTCTCTCTGACACCCCATCCCCATCCCCATCTCTCTGTCCTCTGTCGCTCTCCAAAGCACAGGATAAAGCTGTTCCCTTATCCGCCTAAAGTTTGGACCCTCCAAAGAAGAAGACAATTACCTCTGGTCATTTACCTGGGTTTTTGTTAACTCATATCACAGGAAGGAAGACTGTAGTCTGTCAGCACACCTAGACAAACCTTCACTGCAGACCATGATTTTTTATTTTGTTCCCATTCAGTATTTTGAAGAAGATCATTTACTAGTGATGTTACCAGGCCCAAATCCAGCTGCCTGCCCCATACAAAACCCCTGGCTTGGTTTGCCAAAATCTGTTACCCTGAGACACTCAGCTTCTAAATTAGGCTTTTCAGAATCTTGTTAATGAACCCAATTCTGGCTGCCTCCCCCAAACAAAAACAACTCAAAAGTCAAATGTTGGCAAAAATAGAAGTCAGCTTTAATTCAGGGA
>NW_007739112.1:33432-38297 GCF_000696425.1 Galeopterus variegatus | reverse complement strand
TCTGTCGCTCTCCAAAGCACAGGATAAAGCTGTTCCCTTATCCGCCTAAAGTTTGGACCCTTCAAAGAAGAAGACAATTACCTCTGGTCATTTACCTGGGTTTTTGTTAACTCATATCACAGGAAGGGAGACTGGAGTCTGTCAGCACACCTAGACAAACCTTCACTGCAGACCATGATTTTTTATTTTGTTCCCATTCAGTATTTTGAAGATCATTTACTAGTGATGTTACCAGGCCCAAATCCAGCTGCCTGCCCCATACAAAACCCCTGGCTTGGTTTGCCAAAATCTGTTACCCTGAGACATTCAGCTCCTAAATTAGGCTTTTCAGAATCTTGTTAATGAACCCAATTCTGGCTCCCTCCCCCAAAACAAAAACAACTCAAAAGTCAAATGTTGGCAAAAATAGAAGTCAGCTTTAATTCAGGGATACCAGTGACCTGAGGAGAGAAGTGAAGCTAACTCATTTCTCCAATAAACCTGAAGGAGAGTGGCCACACTAAAGCCCTATCAAAGACTTAGATTTACTGAGGGATTTTTTAAAGGGGGTTGACAGGATGGAACATGGAAAATGAAAGGCAGGAGGTGGGGACGTGAGCTGTGGGGGCTCTGTGCAAGGAGCCAGGTGCAAGGTCTTGCCACGTCCCTTCTGTTCTTGCCCTTGCTGTTATCTCAAGGTCCTGCTGGAGGGTGCAATCAGCATAGATTTACTGATGTCTCCATTGGTTTCTCAGGATCTGGATAGGACATGTCTCATTGCAAGTCTGCAGCTCCAGGCTGGCTGGAAAACAATTTTATATAAATAATGTCATCTTGTCCCATAATCAAGGTTCAAAATATCAAATAACCTTGGGAAAAGAGGGAACCCAGGGAAATGCATACCAAGAAAAAAAATGTGTCTTAAATTTTCCTACAGCCTAAGCACTTTTAGGTACCAACATGGCTTCAGTCCTGCTCACTCCAACAGTCACAAATAGACTTTGTCCCAGGTCACTGTATGTTCTCCAGCCCACTGAGTCCCTGTAAAAATTGTTTATGACTGCACCCCCAGCTCTCTTCCCTATTAAAAGGAGTATTTAATATCTGTACGCCATTGGGAAATTGGGATATTAATCTCTTGTGATTCCCCTTTGCATTTCCCCTCCCAGCACATTAAGTTAATAAAGTTTATTATGACATTTCTTCATATCAGTCTCTGTTTATTAGTAGATTTTTTTGGAGAACCTTCAGGGGATTAAAGGGAAAGTTTCCTTGGCCCCGATGCATGTATAATCTCTCTTGCCCGCAGCTGGTTGGGAAATCAAGCACTCGATTTCTATGCATTAATTATTGAAGAATAAATGTAATCTTCTCATTTTCTCCTTTAAATACGTGTATCTTAGAACCCATTAACTCAGTTTTCCCCTCCCTAGTTTAAGTGTCATTGTTGTCCACTATTTTAGTTCTGTCTTTTAACCTCTCCTCTTCCAAATTACAGCATATGCTTTAAAAGTAATTACTGACATCTTAGTGTTACAGATATAGTAACATATATTTCCTATAAAGATATATTTAATATATTCACATATACTTACATGTATATTTATACATATATATTTCTCAGTCCTATTGCATTTGACTGAGGCGGTCCTTGGACCGTTGTTTTCTTTCTAAAGGATATCTTTTATAATTTTCTTTATGGAAGAACTTCTTTGATCAGCTGAAAATATGTTTATTTTGTTCTTAAATTTGAGAAATACTATTGCTGGGTACCTAGTTCTAGGTTTACTGTTATACTGTGTCAGTGCTTTGGGCTTGGCCATGTGACCTCCTTGGTCCATGGGGCAGTTGTGGGTATGATGCAAATGGAGGTTTGAAAGGTACTTTTGTGTTTGGGCTTCCATCATTAACTCCAGCATTCTGCTGTGAGAGGAGCACACCCCAGGCAGCCACTTCCCCATCAGTCTGGACCCCAGAATGAGACACATGCTAACAGTCCACACTCTGTGAGCAGAAAGTGGTCAAGGAGGATGAGGGACATGTGAAATAAAGTTGAACCTTACCTGCAGCCTGGATCCCAGAACCCAGAACCTGAAGTCCTGTCTTCTCCAGCCAGCTGGAAGTTGGTGTATTTGAAGTAGGGTGTAGATGTTTTGGCAAAGAAGGAGACTTCTGAATATCTACTAGAAACCGAAAACTCCATGATCTTTCCATTATCATGTCCTGCTTTCTGCAATGATGTATGTCCCTTCAATAACATAACAAAAGGGTTAGCTGGAAAATTCTTAACCTAGGCATCAAACTATGTAATAAACTGCTAATTAATAATTTACATGATTACATATAGTAAATTTCAAATAACACAGAGCATGGATGCAGTGTGTTTCTGGAATTGACTGTCAGGAAGCCTGACAAGGTGTTAGACACTGTTGTTGGACTTTTTAACTGCATCCACTCTGTGTGCTTAGATGGGCAGGCTTCTCAGGAGACAGTGAATTGTGATTAGTTTAGGTCTATTTTGCTGATTCAACTACCCTTGCCAGAGACTGATTTAGAAATAGACACATGACTTAATTTTTGTCTTTGACATAATAAATATCATTTGCTGAGCCAGGCACCATGCTAAAGACATTTCATGGATTAGCCCAGTCTCCAAAGCAATTCTATAAGATTGGCTCTAATTTTAATCCATTGCTATGGTTTATATAGCAGTAAATGGCAGAAATAAGATACAAACCTAGGCTACTCTAAGGGTCTCCACTAGTAATCATGACTCTCTTTGGTCATGTCCAGTCATTCATTAACCCAACAAACACACTGACATTCATGCTTCCACGTTACATGTAGTGGAGATACAGGGGAAAATAAAAATATAAGGTCCCCCTCTTCCTGAAATTTACATTGTAGCTGGGAAGAAAAGTATGTTAACAAACAAGTTGTGTGTGTGTGTGTGTGTGTGCATGTGTATGGTTGTATAATATTATAAAAACTGATGAGAGAGACTCTGGGGTTGATGGGTTTGGGGTTTATTTTAAATAGGGTTTTCAGGTAAGTCATTCTGAGTAGATGGCATTTGAGCAAAGTCTACATTAAAATAAGGGAGTAAGCCTTGTCAAGATCATAAGGAGGAGCATTTTAGAGAAACTCTGTTATACTCTTTACTTTCTAGCAATAAATATGATGATATTTATAGTTACAGAGATTTTAAAACTTTCATTGCATAGATTACTATTGTATGAAAGTACTTTTAAAAATTTGTGGGAAAATATAGTTAAAATATAATACAAATCCTCCCACAAACTTTTTGAAGATCCCTCGTATATTCCGATTGTCTACCATTTTTGATTCAGCTGGCTATTGCACAGGGTTCTCCTTAAGTAAACTGCCCGTACGTGGGGCTTTGCAAGCCTCCATGACTCTTGGCAGGTAAAAGATTATCTTCCTGTCTGAGTTGTGCGTGGAGGACTCTCCACTCCCTTTGATTTAAGGTATGTAATCAATACCAGAAAAAAGGCACATTCACACAAATTTTGATTAACATTCTAGGTCCTCTGCTAAACAATTTTTTAAAAAAATATCTTGTTTATTCCTCACAACCACCCTATGAAGCAGCTTCTGTTCCAAAAACCCTTGAACTTTAGCTATTTCCTCTTAGGACTCTGATTTTACAGCAGTAATTAAAAGGCTGCCACTTTTGAAGGACTTTTCTTTCATTCCTCATGACTACCCTCCATGGGGTTTAGCAGCAGCTGGCGTGTCTATTAAATGTGTATATTTTAGAACATGAAATGAAACCAAGACATGCTTGAGAACGTTTTCGGTTTGGAAGGGAGAACAGTATTTTGGCCAAATCAGAACCTATCTCCATCCCTCTTAGAATAAATGGACAGAAAATGTTTTCCCAGAATTTGATAATTGAAGCTGCCAACTTTACAAAAAACATGGTGGTAGCAGGAAGAAGGCCCAGGTAAGCATTGCTTTTTTGGTTTTTCTACAGAACATGAGGCCTGACAGAATGTTTTCTTCCCAACAGATCTCCTGCCTTGTGGTGCTGCTGGGTTCCAGAGTATTAGATTCAGGGACAAAATGTTCACATTCTGTTTTCATGTGGATTACCTTCTGTGTAACAAATGCTGTTCTATATCTCCTTAAGATCATATCACGTTCTTCAACTAACTTTAATTTCTGCCAATTACTTTCTCAACCAGTTTTGAGACATCACAAAGTTTTGTGGGTTGTTTTTGTTTTTGTTTTTGTTTTGCTCTTCTTAAAATTTGTTTTCTAAAGATTTCTTTCTCATACATATTTGCACTTTGGGGTATGTCCTTTTATCATCGTTATCATCATCATCATTTTTAAATGACCATGTAATTAATATGGAAAACTTTGATATCTAAGAAAAACATGATTTGATTTAGTTTTGTGTAATGGAAAGAGTATTTGGAATCACACGATCTGTATTAAAATCCTGGCTCTGTGATGCCCACACTTTTTCCCCATTGGACAAGAGTTTTTTATTCTCTAGGCTTCAATTTTCCTATTTTGTGAAGTGGAGGAGTTGAAGTAAATAATCTCTAGCCCCTCTTCTGGTGCCACTAACTAAAAAACCAGCTTTCCATCCAGATAGTCCTGCCTCACACAGTGATTCCATTTTCCTATTCATACCTACCTTCTCCCAAAACATTATTTGAGGGTATCTGTGAAGGATGCAAAAGAAAGCAGTAACATGGGTTATCTTTGGGGAGAGGAACACCAAGGCAGGATTAGAAAAGAGAGGAGAAGAAAGGAGACTTAAACCTTATAGATTTTGACCAAACTTACTATCAATCCCAACAAACAACAAATTGCAAAATTTTAATTAGGAAAAGTGATTTTAGGAGAAAAAA
>NW_007739112.1:31108-32799 GCF_000696425.1 Galeopterus variegatus | reverse complement strand
AAAAAATCTTCATTTTGCTCTATTCTATAGTTATGGTGACTCAAAACAATACTAAAGCTGTAGGGTAGAAAAAAATCACGAGTGTTGCTTTTTCTTTACTCTTATGTTAGTAGAAGAAATGCTAATGAGCAACAAAACATTCAGAAGAAAGACTAAAAAAATTGAACAACATTTATTGAAACTTTCAGCATTGGAGACTTGTATTTATTCAATATATATTGGTTTTATGTTTTATATTTCAGTGAAAACACTGGCAAACCTAGAGCTAAGACTTGTGTTCCTTTCGCACATGCGTCACTCTTTCAGCTGTTATCATAGGTGCCAAACATTATTGAGGAATTATTGTGCTTGCTATAGTGCTTTATGCATTGTTGATAAGAACATTTTATTTATTCATTTTTACAAGGATTTAAGACAGGCTGCAGGTTACCTCAGTTGGTTAGAGTGTGGCCTTGTAATTCAAAGGTCAAGAGTTTGGTTCCCCATACCGGCCAGCAGCAGCCAAAAAAAAAAAAATCCATGCCAGCTACAAAGCTGCGATGCCCCTCCTGGGGTGATGACAATGACCACCACCACCATCTTGGACCTACTGAGCAGGTGCAAAGCCCTAACTGAGCATGCACCCATGAAGAACAGAGCGGACACAGAGGCACAGAATGATGATGCTGGCTTACTCCCCTAAACCCTTTCCCTATAAAAGACACTGAACAGCAGCTCCCCTCCGGGGGGCTGGCTTTTCTGTAGCTACCCACCTTATGCATAAGTCTATCTTCTCTTTTAATAAAGTGTTGTTTACTTTAAAAAAAATATCTGAAACAACAACAACAAAAAAAAACAAGGTTTTAAGGCAAAAAATAAGAGAACTTATCTCTAGTTTTTAGAAAGAGTCCTATTAAACACTAACTTTTTTGATTGCTTTGAATGAATAGACACATTTTTAAACATTGTGTATGTTTTTAACAAATAATCATTTTCCCCCAAGTATGTTGGAGCAAAGTAGCGTTTGAACACCTGTTCAGTGGAATTAACAGAGTGTAGTGTAGTGTGAATAACATCTATACTGGTCATTTCTTATTCTGGCACATAGATATGGAAGCATTCTGTTTCCTTAAGGCTAATTAATCTGTACTGATTTTTCAGAGAAAAGTGAACATAAAAAATCATTTAAAAATATATCTTAATTCTTGAAAAAAGCATCCTTTCCTACATAATGTTAAACATATGTTTATGTGAATATAAATAGTACAAAAGGTGCAATGCATGAAGTATGTTCCATGGTAATTTCTCATCTACCTGTACTTAGATTGGAAATCAACAGCAACAACCAACAAAAAGCCTTGTCATGGCAGATAAATTCCAGTCTATGGTTTGCGCCCAGACCCACTGCAACTTCAAGACCTCCCACTGACTTCAAAAGCCCTCCCGACTCTCTGGAAGAAAAAAAGGGTTGACACTTTGTTCAGGCCCTGACAAGATAAAGTGAAGTGAATCATTATTTACCTTTCGAAGAACAGATGATCATAGATTTATATTTTAGATAAGATTTTTTCAGAGATTGATTTAAAATGGGTTTTTAGTGAAAAAATCTAAATGAATGCTTGTCCTTCTTTATCGACCTTGTCGACTGCCCCTGCTCAGCTGGGGACTCTCATGCTGAAGAGTCAATATCTATTCTGAGGGGCAGGCCCTCC
>NW_007739112.1:26395-30961 GCF_000696425.1 Galeopterus variegatus | reverse complement strand
GGGCAGGCCCTCCCTCCTTTGAAACAGTTCTATTCTCTTTGAAAGCTCAGAGCTGCTTTCATGCAACTACTATTGATTAAGAAATTATTTCTTCAAATAATGCAAGAAAAAAAAAGTGTCATAAGTGGCTCAGCATTGAGAAAGTTTAATTTTAAAGAAAAATTCCCTCACCCCGAATTTCCTAACTTTTAGGGCATTTCTAATAACAGTAATCACTGTTCTTTGCTTTATTTTCAGTCACTATCTTATTTTCCTGAGTCTGTGCAATTTGCATTTCATGACAATGACAGGCAAAGGCCAGTTTTGGCCTTCTGAATAATTAACCATAACTTTCCAGTGACACATTTCAAAAGGCCAGGGGAGAATTAGTATTCACAGTAAAAGCTGAAGAGTTGGAATGTGATTTTCTGAATTCTCTCAGTTATTCAGACACGTTATGCATCATCTGAACTTGGAAGTTTATCAAAGAATTTTGTCTCAAGGTTTTAAGCTTGAATTACAGCTGTCTTTTGTTTCTTCTCGACAGAGGAACGGCTTAAGTGTGGTTTAAAACATTTTCTTATAGTATAATATTTTATTGATTAAGTATTAATGTTGGCTGATTTCAAGGATGGCCACAACAAAAATGGCATGATCCTGTTTAAGTTCTAATCTGCACTTTTACATTCCATTATAATTATTTTTTGGTCCCAAATAAACTGTATTCTGTTTATTTCTGAAACCCCTACAAGAGCAAATCGTTGATCTTAAATATATTATATGTATAAAATATTCTATTCCAATTTAACTTTTAAACACCTTTAAAATAACTTTGTTAAGATGAGTTGCACTCAACGTAAGAACAAATACTAATTAAAAATTAGTCTTAATTTTCCCTGTCGAAAATAAAGAGACATCTACTTCTCCCATTCTGACAGCATTTACTTTAGAAAACTTGTAAGTTCTTTCTCTGCCTCTTTGAAATGTATATAAATTTTGTTACAAGATAATAAGCCTTTTTTGCCAGCTTTACAACCCAGGAGAATCTCTCAAGGACCTGGGAGCTATCCAGTTGAAATATAATCATCAAGGAAGATAACACTCCCATCTCGTAGTCTCTATGGGAGGGTAGGAGCCTAACTTCTATGAATACCTGGCTCTAAGTTGCATAACTACTTGTCATAAATATATGAATAGTGTATCTTTCCTTTGGATAATGCTAATTAGCTAATACAGATGGCCACCCCATTACCAGGTGAATCTAGGATGCATTATATGTGACAGAAGGTGCTGTCAAGTCCTCTTGCTTGAGGACTAGTTACTGATAATCTTGAGAACATGTTTGTAATGAGTTGTATCTGCTTGGCCATATGAAGGGGTGAGGTCCCTTTCTGTCTTTGCAATATTTTAGTGGATTGCCTATGATTTGCATCATATTCTGATTTAATGCTAATTCAATAATAAAACTTTTTTTTTTTTTTTCTCTACTAACTTTGTGGAGAGGTTTTCTGGGCTGGGAAAAGATTTTGTTTTTAATTATATTTTGCCAGTATCAACAATATTACCCCCACCCCACCCCACTCAAACACAATTCACACAATTGCTACAGAAACAGCCTGCAGCAAACCTGGGGACTGAGTGAGGCAGTTACTCACGTAGTGGATCCTTACGTGCTGCAGTGGTAACTCTGAGTATTCCTCATGCTCACAGAACAAGGGGGACAGAGCAACAACAGGTAAAAACGTGCATCACACTCTGAAAACATACACATGTGGCCATCATACAAAGCAGACAACAGCATCTAATTTTGTCAAAATACTGCTTATTTGCCAAATAGGTAGTTATGCCCTACTCAAAACTTGAAGGGAAACAGCAGGCAGTGTTTACTGTAAATTGACCCAAGCCGACATGGCCATTCGCAAAGTGTAGGTTCTTTTTGGTATTGCTTGCCCCCACCTGTGAGCTGTGGGGCTGGTCTCCTTTTTCACAGTAAATTGTCTTGGCTCAATCCATGATGAGAGCAAGTTGAAGACCCAATCTGGCCTCTGGAGACACCATGAGCTGGCAGATGCAAAGGCGTGCAGCCCATTCTGAAAGCTCCAGACATGCAATGAAGGTCATGGACTCACACCTCGAATGAAGGGCTCCTTGTGTGTGGCCCTAGGTTTAGATAATTATTTGAGGTGTGTTCATTATCTCTTCCCTCCGCATTCCTAATCGTTGCTTCACAGACAGAGAAGCGGTCTTTGAGAAGGGGTAAGAGCTCAGAATTGAAGTCAGGCAAGAACGTGGTGGGAGTCCTGTTGCTGGTTTCTCACTAAGTTGTACCGTGTGACAGAAAGACTCTTGGCAATAACTATCCCGAGTCACACTAATTGACAATTAGCTCTGTGCCATGTTCTTCATTAAATTGTCTTCTGTAATCTTACAATAACCCTATGAAAGGACCCCAATTGTGGGTGAAGAATCTGAGGCATGGAGAGATAGGGGCCCATCCATAATCACAGAGCAGGTAGTATCGGAGTCAGGTGGGCTTTGAGCCCAGGGGCCGTGACTGCAGAACCTGCGCACTTACCACTTAGTCAAAGGCTTCAGGACAGGAGCCCATGTGTGGGTGTCCAGAGTAGTGGAGAGAGCTCCAGGTTACAGCAGGGTCATTTCAGAC
Organism: Galeopterus variegatus; assembly: GCF_000696425.1. NCBI lineage: Eukaryota > Metazoa > Chordata > Mammalia > Dermoptera > Cynocephalidae > Galeopterus > Galeopterus variegatus. The sequence continues at coordinate 28,317 of NW_007739112.1, read as the reverse complement.
TGTGTCTCTTATGAACACCAATCTCCAGGTTGCAGGAGACTTGTGGACAGAGCTTTCCTTCCAGGATGCTTAAGGCCTCTGCCCAACAAGAACTGTGGTATAAAATAAACACAGAACATATTCCCTGTTCTGTAGCAGTGTGCAGGGAGAAACAGGTAGCGTCACACAGACTGAAAGCGTTCCTTTGTTGCGTTGCATAAGTATTTGACATCTACAATTAGTCTGAGCATTATCCAGACCTCCCTAAAGAGAAATGGCTCCATTTAGTGCCCTCTAATGCATCTCAGGAAGAAAGTTGATTTTTCAGGACACAACAGTGGAAAAATGATTTATCCTGGAGATTTACTGGAAATTGGTGGTGTGATTTGTTCCTTCTCTCCATTTCTGGGACACTAAACAGGAGCAAAACCTCCCACTGCCACAAAGAGTGACTTATATATACACGTGTGATTTTATGTACTTGTTCTTTTCTTAAACTCACTTACTTTTTTTTAAACCTCTCTCCAACCCCTCTCCCCTTTCTCTCTGCCCCCCACCCCCTGCAACCCTAGGTCTGTTCTCTCCCTCTGACCTTTTCCTTCCATGTAACATAATGTGCCCATCTCTTTCCAATAAAAAGAAAAAAGACAAAACAAAGAAGCTGAACTGCATTTTCTTCTAACAGTTATTTTGGCAAATGTATCTCCTTTGATGTGTACTTCTTGTGAAATCCCAACAAAAATGTTCTGTGTGTAACATAAGGACAAGAGAGATGCCTGATTTTTAAGTGGAAATGGAAGCGTTCCTTGTCAGTATCCTGAGAGTGTTTGAGGTACGCAGCCAGAGAGCTCTCTCATCAAGAACGGAAAGGGAAATTCTTACAATATAGAAAGTGTTGAGAAAGCACAGTCATCAAGCACGGTTTTCCTTTATCATGTACATAACAGATTGGTTTTCTTTCTGTTTCTTTTCACAGAAGTTAATAGCCTTGGTAGTTCCTCTTTTGGATTCAATTTCAAAGTTGTCTGCCTTTACGCATTTTAAGAAAGTCTTAATTATTAAAGCAGGTACTGATTGGTCTACAATTGTGAAGTAGAAACTACTTAAAGAAAACCTACTCACTCCATGGGGAGCTCAACTCCTCCAGAGATTAAAATTTCTGAAACAATGTCTGATACTAGGTACTAATGTGCACCCTTAAAATACTAGATAAAAATTGCATATTTTTTACATTTAAGTTTTACATATCATCAATTCATATATGAGGATCATTCTGAAATGTGTGGTCAGGTAAGAATCTTTACTATGAAATACTTTATCCAGAGAAGCCAATTATTGCCGGAGACCAGCTCCAGTTGAGTTTGTGGGTCCTTGAAAGAGGGATGAGGAAGCCGGCAAGAATAAAAAACACAGAGACCTCAGTGCATCAGTATGCATGTTCTCTCTCTGCGGGCTGTCAGCATGTTGCAGCTGGAGCACAGTAGAGCATGAGACAATGCCTTTTATTTAGTTTTTTCTCGGCAGGGGTTTTTTGGCTACTATTTTTTATTACATCAGCAAGCTTAATAATTCAAAAAGGACAGGGGAAGCCAGTTTTTTTTCTTCATTAGCACGTCTCAGGTGATAAGCTCGTGCTTCCTCCTTTTGGTATTGGGTTATCAGATTGGGACCGTGTTCTCATTGTCCTGAAGTTAACCTGTGACCTTTTCCGGTTGGCAAGCTGTGGTTAATATCTACCCTATTAACAGGGTGGGACTATTGCAGTTGCAAAGTGATAGACAGTACTATCATATGGCCTATGTCTATTGCTATGTATAAGTACAAATTTGCTAAAAGGAACAATGTTAACATTTAAATTCTAATGGTGTATTGGTTTTATGTTTTAATGGAATGAACCTACTGTTCATATGGAAAATGAGGAGATAATTTTGAATTGTCCAATT